>NC_092233.1:59621859-59651859 GCF_036320965.1 Panulirus ornatus
GTGGCCAGCTCCCAAGTGGCTTGGGCGGAAGTAAGTGTTTACGTAAATACGGACGTATGCACACGCCCCCCCATCACCCCCCCCTCACACCCCCCATGTCGACGTGACGTCACGGTAGTTAAGGAGGAATGAGGTCAGTCTGGAAAAAAAAGAAAGAAAAGAAGGAAAGAAAACGGTAGACGTGTAACACACTTTAGATTCCTCCAGTGCATTGTAGATCCGGGTCCTGTTGATGGTAAAAGGGGGGTGTGGGGGTCGGGGGAGGTTGGGGGGTGTGTGGGGGGGATGGGGGGTAAAGAGAAGGTTCCGTGTCCTGCACACGGGCGGGGCGCGTCATGCCCCGTGTGTGTGTGGGGGGGAAGAGATGAGATGATTGTATATACATGAGACCAGTCATCTATACATGACGGGTGTGTTGTGGGATGTAGAATATATTGACGATGTGATACGCATGGTGATTGGAGTTTGACCTAAGAGGGGGAGGTTGTAAGGATGGCAATAGATTCTAAGTAGATGGATGGTTGCCAGAACACATAGAGGGATGGAGGGGGTTAAAGAGGGGGTTATACATGTCATGTAGTATGGATGGTTGAAGGTTAGGTCATCGGTTGAATGAAAGAAACTAGATTTTTTTGAGATAAGTTAAATGTTCACAGCTGTCTACGTGTGTGTGTGTGTGTGTGTGTGTGTGTGTGTGTGTGTCATTTCGTGGACAGATACCTCACAAACCAGCAGAGATAATGGACTAGTTAATTATCTACAGATATCTCCGCGAATCATCAACACGTACTGATAGATTTATGTGAATGGTCTTTCCATTCGTCGAAGACATTGCGTCTCTCGCGAAATGAGGGAGTTGTCGCTCGTGGCGTAACCTCTGTTTACATTCTTGAACACGACAATGTATCCATGTTCCTCACTGGAACTTGTGAGCTTTAACGGTACGCACCGTTTGGATGGGTCTCCTTTGATAGTGCATAGGGATGACCTGGAAGGTCTGGCTGGACCCCCAGACCTGGAAAGTTCCTAACCCAACCCTGGAAGGGTCTTCCACCCCAGATGGTAAGGAGGGGGGATGGCCTGGAACCTCCTGGAAGAACGTAACATAATGCGCCTTTAACCAGAACGGACCTTGACTTTCCAGCGAGGTTGGGCGTCCCTCTTGATAAAAAGATGAAACCTGGAAATTCAAATCTTGCTGTCATCAATCTCTCCTCCCATCTGGATCCAACCGCAAAGATGCCGCGGTAAAAATTTGATGCCCCATTACGGGTTTGGAAATAGACGCTCTCAACTGGAAACGTTGGTGTCGCCCGTGTGGGCAGGGTAAGAAAGGAGCGCGGCGCCATTTTGAAGCCTCTTACCGCTGATTGGATGGATGTGTGTGTTCTCTGGAACGGGTTGAGGCTCCGCTGGCGTTTCCCTGGCGACGAGAACCATAAATAAACAAGTGAGGGTGAATGTGTGGCTGGAACGGGTCACGCGAATTATTGATTCTCGCTAGTATGGAAACTCAGGCCTTCATATCTTCCTCACATTCCAGCCCTCTGTTGATGTTCCAGGCTGTAGGTTCAAGCTTCAGCTCCTTATCTGCGTCCCAGATTCGAGTCCCAAAAACTCCAGTTTCTCGTAGGACCCTCCCAAAAAATTCCAGGTCCTTATATGAGTCCCAAAGTCCAGGTCCTCACAGAGGTCCCAGAAACTCCAGGTCCCCATCTGTGTTCCAGACTCCAGGTCCTCGTCTTTGTCCCAGACTCCAGGTCCCCATCTGTGTCCCAGACTCCAGGTCCCCATCTGTGTTCCAGACACCAGGTCCCCACCTGTGTCCCAGACTCCAGGTCCCCATCTGTGTTCCAGTCCTCCAGGTCCCCATCTGTGTTCCAGACTCCAGGTCCTCGTCTTTGTTCCAGACTCCAGGTCCTCGTCTTTGTTCCAGTCCTCCAGGTCCCCATCTGTGTCCCAGACTCCAGGTCCCCATCTTTGTTCGAGACTCCAGGTCCCCATCTGTGTTCCAGACTCCAGGTCCCCATCTGTGTCCCAGACTCCAGGTCCTCGTCTTTGTTCCAGTCCTCCAGGTCCCCATCTGTGTCCCAGACTCCAGGTCCTCGTCTTTGTTCCAGTCCTCCAGGTCCCCATCTGTGTTCCAGACTCCAGGTCCTCGTCTTTGTTCCAGACTCCAGGTCCACATCTGTGTTCCAGACTCCAGGTCCACATCTGTGTTCCAGACTCCAGGTCCCCATCTGTGTTCCAGACTCCAGGTCCCCATCTGTGTTCCAGACTCCAGGTCCTCGTCTTTGTTCCAGTCCTCCTGTCATAAGACGTTGGGTGATCTCAATTTCCAGACCATCCTTAACCATTGCTTCAGATTTCAGGCCATCAGTACACAACCCACAGGCCACTCTTCCATCGGTATCTGATTCCAGAACCTTCTTCACCTGTGTCTTGGATTCCAGCATTCCATCTTTTTCCAGACACTGGATATATCGTCATCTCTGCACCCAAGTGCCCTTATGAGAAACCGGCATTATCTCGTATCTCTTGTAGTTTAAAAGAGACTCCCATCTCTGTGTTCCAGACTTTCCTTCTTAGGTTCCATAAAGAAAAAAAAGAAAGGTGATTTCGTGTAGCTGGACTTAATTCGTCTCGTAGACCCAACCAGAACCCCAGACCACATATATTCCCCAGACTCGTTCTTCCTCCACGACCAGGAAGGACTCCAGACCTGCTCCAGGTACCAAGACCAGATCTTCGCTGCCAGCCCGTGGGATTTTTAATCCTTCGTCGTAAGGGAAATTGGTTCCCCGAGTGGATAAGCGGACGATTAATTGGAGCCCTGAGGGCTGCGTGCGAGAGGAGGGGGGGGGAAGGGGGTTCCCTCATCATCATCATCATCATCATCATCATCATCATTAACCCTGGAGGAGCCGCTGATCTCCCTCGCAGCCGCGTCTCCTGCTGCAGGGAAGGGGCGCGCCTCTCGGGACGACGACGCCCTGGTGTCGTGGAGGGGGAGGTCTGAAATGGAGGGGCGGAACCTATCCCCCCCCTTCTCTCTCTCTCTCTCTCTCTCTCTCTCTCCCTCCCTCCACTGTGTGGTAGAACCTGCGCCAGGTGTAGTTGGGAGACACTCTGCCACACCATTTGTGCTGCCACTTTAAACTCCAGTGGTTGGCGGTGGTTGGCGGCTTGTCGTCGTCGTCGTCTTCGGCTCTCACTGTTGCTTTTTAAATCGTCTGTACTGATCCCACCTTTTTCCCCTCTATGTGGACACCTGGACGCCTGTTGCTCCTCCTCTTCGTCACTGTTTCATCTCGTACTTTATTCTCGAGTGCTGGTAGATCTGAGGCAGTGGGTTGTGAGGGCGTCGAACCTTCTTCCCCTGAGTCTTCGAAACGGAGGTGATATGTATCACCCACGTCAGTGGCAGTAGATAGATAGATAGATAGATAGATAGATAGATAGAGAGAGAGAGAGAGAGAGAGAGAGAGAGAGAGAGAGAGAGAGAGAGAGAGAGAGAGAGAGAGAGAGAGGCAGGCAACGTGTGACCTAACCTCACAAACGTCTTTATCTTCACGAACGTCCTTCTCACGGTCCCGGTTTCCACAAATTGATAGTATTATTATTATTATTTTTCCCTCTCCCTTGAGAAGTGTGATGAAGATGACGTTCGGTCGTCAGCGCCCACCCCAAAGGCTGTGATAGTGTCGTTCGCTGGGTTGTCGTGTCCTCTGGACCATCGCCAAGGAATTGAAGTGCTGGAGGAGAAAGGGGGGATAAGTCTGTCAAGTTGCAGGATATGAAGGTTGGCGTGAGAGGGCCCCCGCCCGCGCCCCCATGTCGGAATATGACTCGATTGGGGTTCGACAGCGATAGCTATGCCCGGATTCTACACACACACACACACACACACACACACACACACACACACACACACACACACACACTCGATTGCGTTTTTTACGCAAGGAGTGACCATACGTAACCTTCAAAGAGAATAATACTCGTTTATTTACGCACGCATGTATACGCACATAAAGATAGAGATCCGTTGTTTAGCACTGCTTAAAGCCATATATATACATTTTTTTTCCCAGTAGACTTGTGGCTGATCTAATGCTATACCTATACCTCTATGGTTATTGTCTTAGATATTCTCTTTATCTCTACCCTCTCAGTGGGTGTCAGACACTGTGAAAATAGCTGTAACTGGGTATATGAGTGGTGAAGGCCCTGTATTCTCTTTACCCCTATCCTCTCAGTGGGTGTCAGACACTGTGAAAATAGATGTTGTGACGGGGTATGTGGGTGGTGAAGCCAGGGGCATCGTGTCAGCCGTGCCCTCGCGAAGCAAAGTCTTGTCTCAGGCAACGAAGTACTGAAGATAGGGCGTGCTGCAGCAGGACGCGTGTCCCCGTCTGTTTCTGACGGGTAATGAGACACACTGTTTCCTCCCCCAGCAGAAGGAGGAGGAGGGAGGAGAAGGAGGAGGAGGAGGAGGAGGAGGAGGAGGAGGAGGAGGAGGAGGAGGAGGAGGAGAGCCGTTCAAGTGGCACGTCCAGGAAAAGACTAGTCCTCCGCCTGTGGTCGCCGTTTCCCCCCAGACGTTCAAGTGAGCGGGTTTCGAGGAGCACCGATGTGACACAGGCTGTGTGAGGGGGACGACCTACCTCACCTCCACCTCCTCCTTCACCTCCTCACCCTCCCTCGCTAGTCACTGTGGGGACCAGACCAGCAGTGCTGGACGTGTAGGGCAGGGGAGAGAGAGAGAGAGAGAGAGAGAGAGAGAGAGAGAGAGAGAGACTTGGAAAGTTGTTGGGATCGCCTGGGCCTCAGAGGGCCTCTCCTCCCACACCTTCTCATACATTCTGGGTCAGAAACTTCTGAGGACGTAGACGATTTGGTTTCGCTCTCTCTCTCTCTCTCTCTCTCTCTCTCTCTCTCTCTCTCTCTCTCTCTCTCTCTCTCTCTCTCTCTCTCTCTGTGACCAAGGGACACAGGGCTGTGGGGAGAGGGATTGGTGTGGGGGGCGCGGGCGCGGCCCGCTCGACCCACACCTGGGAGAGGAAGAGGGAGGGGAGGGTGGGGTCAGATAAGATGCTATGTAATCTTCATCCACATCTCTGCTCTTTGGCGGACCAGTTTCCATGGTTGTGCCACCACGCGTTTCTGTTCATATTGTTCCCTGTTCATTTGTTCTTGTCTGTGCTTGGAAACTATGCCTCAAGAACATTTGTCTGTTCATCACCTCTGTGACGCGGTGAGTTCATGGTGTGTGCTTTGGGTTGCACCTAGGTCCATTTCTATGCTTCAGTGGGAGCAGACTTAACCAGTGGTACAGCAGTGGGAGCAGACCTACCCAGTGTTACAGCAGTAGGAGCAGACTTACCCAGTGGTACAGCACTGGGAGCAGACTTACCCAGTGGTACAGCAATAGGAGCAGACCTACCCAGTGTTACAGCAGTAGGAGCAGACCTACCCAGTGGTACAGCAATGGGAGCAGACCTACCCAGTGGCACTGCAGTGGGCCTGGGGGGTTCAAGTAGTGGTAGTGGGGTCCAGCAAAGCCTCTCATGTCTGTTGACACACACACACACACACACACTCTCTCTCTCTCTCTCTCTCTCTCTCTCTCTCTCTCTCTCTCTCTCTCTCTCTCTCTCTCTCTCTCTCTCTCTCACAAAAGCCCCTGTTGTTAGCTCTTGATATTTTCCCCCCTCCCCCCACAGAAAAAAGGAAACATTTTTCGACAAAACAGACGACGAAGACCACCCCTCCCACCCACCCCCTCTCTCTCTCTCTGGGGGTTTATGAGAGACGACGGACAGGAGGAGGAGGAGGAGGAGGAGGAGGAGGAGGAGGAGCAGGAGCAGGAGCAGGAGGAGGAGGGTTGTGAGGGGGATATGGGGTTCCATCCTTCGCTCACTCACTTCACTCGTCTTTTTTTTTCTCTTTTGTTTTACGTGGGATTTTGGGATCGTCTGGTCGTCACTATTGGTTTTTTTCTTCCTTTTTTTTTTTTTTTTACTGCTGCAACGAATTGGGATTTACTCTTTGCCAGTCGCATCTTTGCCTGGCTGGCTGGTTGGCTGGCTGGCTGGCTGGCTGGCTGGCTAGCTGATTGGCTGACTGGCTGACTGGCTGGCTGGCTAGGTAGCTGGCTGGCTGGCTGGCTGGCTGGCTGGCTGACTGGCTGGCTGACTGGCTGGCTGGCTGACTGGCTGGCTGACTGGCTGGCTGGCTGGCTGGCTGGCTGGCTGGCTGGCTGACTGGCTGGCTGGCTGGCTGGCTGACTGGCTGGCTGGCTGACTGGCTGGCTGACTGGCTGGCTGGCTGACTGACTGGCTGGCTGGCTGGGTGGTTAGGTGGTTAGGTTAGGTTAGGTAACCACCCACGTACCCTGTTCTGCCCACCTCCCAGCCTCATAACTCATAATTTTCCCTCCTCCTCCTCCTCCCTCCTCCTCCTCCTCCTCCTCCTCCTCCTCATGTGAAACTCCCTCATTCTAAAGTACCTTTTTAGTTTACTTTTTTTCTCTCCTATTTTTTTTTTTTTTTGTTCAAACGTTCAATGTGTTATGTTCTGCTTGAACAAATGTTCTGTCTTCTGTCTGTCCAGTGTATCTCGCAGGGAGAGAGAGAGAGAGAGAGAGAGAGAGAGAGGGAGAGAGAGAGAGAGAGAGAGAGAGAGAGAGAGAGAGAGCCATTTGGGTAAGATGGATGGGTGGGTCTCTCTCTCTCTCTCTCTCTCTCTCTCTCTCTCTCTCTCTCTCTCTCTCTCTCTCTCTCTCTCACTCGACCTGTGTAGTGTTGTGATGGGACAACACTCCCGGGTGTACAGTGCGTCCACGAACAGTCAGGTGTATCCACACTCTCCCTGAACCATGAATATTTTCACTTTAAATTTATTTTTTTTCCATTTTTTTTTTTTTTTTAGTATTGACATAGACCCCTCTGGTTTATTTTAATGAGGCATCTGTGGCTTCCAGGCAGCGCCCCACTCAGGAGAAGGGTAAGGTGGGCTCTGCACAGGTGTGGGGCCCCATCTCTTGTACTGTACGGGGAGGGAGTTCTACACTGGTGGGGGCCCCATCTCTTGTACTGTAAGGGGAGGGAGTTGTACACTCCTGGGGCCCCATCTCTTGTAATGTACGTGGAGGGAGTTGTACACTCGTGGGGCCCCATCTCTTGTACTGTAAGGGGAGGGAGTTATACACTGGTGGGGGCCTCATCTCTTGTACTGTACGTGGAGGGGAGTTGTACACTGGTGGGGCCCCATCTATTGTACTGTACGGGGAGGGAGTTGTACATTGGTGGGGCCCCATCTCTTGTACTGTACGGGGAGGGAGTTGTACACTCGTGTATACCTAATCTTTTGAACCTTCTCTACTATCATGCAGCCATATTGGATTTCTGTACATTGTGTACATTGTGTACATTTACCACATCAATTAAGTTTAATCCCTTTTTGATCCACGATTCATATGCTATAAAATTACTTCTATATGTCTTTGTTAAGAAATTCCTCCTTGTATGATTGCGTATCGTGTGTGTGTGTCTGTGTGTGTGTGTGTGTGTGTGTGTGTGTCAGCGGCTCATATGGAGTTTCTTATCAGGTCAATAATCCTAATATCACGCGTATTGACCCTGGACGATAGGCCGTGGCAGGTGGGCTAAAGTGGAGTGTGAAGGATGATCAATACAATACATTTTCCTTTCGTCAGTTTTGGTTTTTAGAAAACGGGATGAAGGGTAAGTGTCTGTGTCTCTGCATGCATCTTGTTCAAGATGAGATGAGACTATAGGGGGGTGGGGGGGGGGGGTGCAGCCCGATGATGACCCCGTCACGGAAAATGATGACGAAACATCCTTGGTAGCGTATTGGTTAACACACATGTGACAATATTGGCCCTACATTTCTATGAATCTTCTTGAATTGAAAGAAAAACCAGAAAACCGAGAGGAAGACTCTCCTCTCTCTCTCTCTCTCTCTCTCTCTCTCTCTCACAAAAGCCCCTGTTGTTAGCTCTTGATATTTTCCCCCCTCCCCCACAGAAAAAAAGGAAACATTTTTCGACAAAACAGACGACGAAGACCACCCCCCCACCCACCCCCCTCTCTCTCTGTCTGGGGGTTTCTGAGAGACGACGGACAGGAGGAGGAGGAGGAGAGGAGGAGGAGGAGGAGGAGGAGGAGGAGGAGGAGGAGGAGGAGGAGGAGGAGGAGGAGGAGGAGGAGGAGGAGGAGGAGGAGGAGAGTGGGTGTGTTGCGTGGTGTAGCTGCGTGACACAACACATGAAGAAGTCCAGGGGCATATCCTCCACCATGAACTATTACAGCGATGCTGCCACCTACAGAGACGACGAGGTTCGAACCGAGGCTCCTCCTTACCTGCACCATACCCACCTCGTTACAACTACCCCCCAGTACTACCACGACTACCCCACTGCTACGCGAGACCTACCCGATGCGCGGGGCTAACCGAGACTACCGGAGGGAGGTCAGGGACTACCTGAACTGCCCTGTGGACTACCCAGCCGAGCCAGAAGACTACCGCCGGAGCTCCAGGGACTACAGTAGCCTGGTGAAGGACTACCATCACCACCATCACCACGACCCCCCCGGCCTACCACAGCGAGCTGAGGGATAGCCAAAATAGCCCCCGGGGGCTCCTACCCGGCCGGAGGGACTACCACACCGTGGCCAAAGACTACCGAACGCGCTACGACAGGGTTACGAAGATGGTGGTCGAGATTACTCCACGGGGCCACGAGACTACCGAAGAGGCGAGAGAGGAGGAGGTGGAGGCGGAGGTGGTGGCGGTGGTGGAGGTGGAGGAGGAGAGGAGGAGGAGGAGAGTGGGTGTGTTGCGTGGTGTAGCTGCGTGACACAACACATGAAGAAGTCCAGGGGCATATCCTCCACCATGAACTATTACAGCGATGCTGCCACCTACAGAGACGACGAGGTTCGAACCGAGGCTCCTCCTTACCTGCACCATACCCACCTCGTTACAACTACCCCCCAGAGTAACACGACTACCCCACTGCTACGCGAGACCTACCCGATGCGCGGGGCTAACCGAGACTACCGGAGGGAGGTCAGGGACTACCTGAACTGCCCTGTGGACTACCCAGCCGAGCCAGAAGACTACCGCCGGAGCTCCAGGGACTACAGTAGCCTGGTGAAGGACTACCATCACCACCATCACCACGACCCCCCCGGCCTACCACAGCGAGCTGAGGGATAGCCAAAATAGCCCCCGGGGGCTCCTACCCGGCCGGAGGGACTACCACACCGTGGCCAAAGAATACCCGAACGGCGCTACGACCAGGACAACGAAGATGGTGGTCGAGATTACTCCACGGGGCCACGAGACTACCGAAGAGGCGAGAGAGGAGGAGGTGGAGGCGGAGGTGGTGGCGGTGGTGGAGGTGGAGGAGGAGAGGAGGAGGAGGAGGAGGAGGAGGAGTGGGTGTGTTGCGTGGTGTAGCTGCGTGACACAACACATGAAGAAGTCCAGGGGCATATCCTCCACCATGAACTATTACAGCGATGCTGCCACCTACAGAGACGACGAGGTTCGAACCGAGGCTCCTCCTTACCTGCACCAGTACCCACCTCGTTACAACTACCCCCCAGACTACCACGACTACCCCACTGCTACGCGAGACTACCCGATGCGCGGGGCTAACCGAGACTACCGGAGGGAGGTCAGGGACTACCTGAACGGCCCTGTGGACTACCCAGCCGAGCCAGAAGACTACCGCCGGAGCTCCAGGGACTACAGTAGCCTGGTGAAGGACTACCATCACCACCATCACCACGACCCCCCGGCCTACCACAGCGAGCTGAGGGATAGCCAAAATAGCCCCCGGGGGCTCCTACCCGGCCGGAGGGACTACCACACCGTGGCCAAAGACTACCCGAACGGCGCTACGACCAGGGACTACGAAGATGGTGGTCGAGATTACTCCACGGGGCCACGAGACTACCGAAGAGGCGAGAGAGGAGGAGGTGGAGGCGGAGGTGGTGGCGGTGGTGGAGGTGGTGGAGGAGACTACCTAGCCCAGCAGCGTTATGGGACGAGCCCCCGAAGGTATCGCACGGCCGAGGACTATCACTACGACTACCGCGGGGGCTACCGACCCAGCGTGGACTCCGACACCCGCGACGGCTACACGACCGATGGTAGCGGGTCCGGGTACCGCGAAGGAAGCATCAGGGGCTACGAGAACTACAGGTACCCCGAGAGCGAGGCCTTGCTACCCCGAGACCGGATCCACTACCCCTTCTCCCAGCACTCCAACGGCTCCACGTACACGAAAGGTGAGTGTGTGGTACCTCCTGTGTATGGTACGTGAGTGTGACTCCTGTTTGAGTGTGTGGTACCCCCTCCTCTATATGGTAGGTGAGTGTGTGGTACCTCCTCTGTATGGTACGTGTGTGTGACTCCTGTTTGAGTGTGTGGTACCTCCTCTGTATGGTACGTCAGTGTGACTCGTATTTGGTACCTCATGTTCTGCCTCGTGTTTGGAACTGTTTTGTGGTACTTCTTGTGTAGTACCTTGAAAGGGTACCTCATTGGTGATGCCTCCTGTCTGCTGTCCTTTAGGAATGCCTTTCCAATATTCGAAACAAATGTAACATATAAACTCAGACGTATGGTATACAACACACACACAGACACACACACGCACACACACACACACACACACACACACACACACACACACACACACACACACACACACACATTGTGTGGTAGAAAACGTAGGACTCACGTTAGAGGATCATTTTCCAAATGGGTCGAGGTAACTAGAGGAATTGCGCAGGGTTCGATTCTGGGACCCATTTCACTCTCCTCTTGATCTGTGTAGAATAACTGGCCAGAAGGTCTGGCATCCCGGAACCCGCCTGGATGTGTCTGTAGATGATGCACAGGTTCTGGGAGATGTGAAAAGCGAGAAGGAATTGCAGTATCTTACAAGGGGACCGAAACAAACTCCCAAATTTTGTCTGGTGCATGGGGGATGAGATTCCACCCAAGTCGATGTGAAGTAATAAGGGCGAGACACAGTGAAAAATGACCCCATTATGAGTATTAATCTCGCTGGGAAAAAGCTACAGGATCCCCTGTGTGGGAGGGACTTGGGAGTCGACATCGTCCCCAAACCTGTCGCTTGAGTCCCTATTTAGGATTGATAGTTAAGGAGACACTCTGTCGGCTGGCTAATATCAGAATAGCCTTCAAGTACATGGATAAGAAACCTGTTCATACTCTACATAAGGCCAGAACTCGAATATGCCTCTCACATTTGGTCATCGCACCTGCAGAAGCACGGAGAGCTAATACAGAAGGTCTAGAGGAGGGGCAACAAAGATGGTATAAGAATCAAGAGAGGTGAGTTACAGGGGAAAAGGTTAAGAGACCTTGGATTTGGCCCATCTTGGAAGAGAGAAGAGTAAGGAGGTTCGAAGATGTGGTGGAGAGTGAACACTTCTGCAACACATGTAGGGATAGAACATCAACATCCCCAGAGAACAGAATGCTGTCGAAGTTAGAAACTTCCATAGAAAGTATGTAATGAAATACCTTACTAGCATGAGACTGGCGCGTGTATGGAATAGAATGACTGAGGAGATGGTTAATGGAGACATTATCATACATGAATATTTAAGATGTGTGATGGTGGAAGACATTCAAGAAATAGCCCCCCCCCCCCCCCCCCCACGAGTGTGATAATCTCTCCCCTCCCCCTCGTACGGTGCAAATAGGTAATTACAAGTAGGTAATTGGTAATTGCACCTGAAGAAGCAGAAGGAGAAGAAGACGCGAAAAGGAAAAAAGAAAAAAAAGAAAATGGGTAAATCAGAAATGCATGAGGGACGTGGTAAACATCCAAGTCTCTCAAAGATTTCTCCTCCCCACTTGTTGAGTGGGATTGGTGGAGAGAGAGAGAGAGAGAGAGAGAGAGAGAGAGAGAGAGAGAGAGAGAGAGAGAGAGAGAGAGAGAGAGAGAGCATGGAGAAAATGGGTGGTGTGCAAGGGGGTGGGGGTTATTATGGGTCAGTAAGACCCCCCCTCCAAAAAAAAATACCTCTTTTGTTCTGGCTGAGAATTAATTTTTTTTTTCCCCTTTTTTTTTCTTTTTTCTTTTGGACGGACAAAGAAAATGCGATGCTGTACCTGGCCTGGCCTCGTCGCTTTGAGCCAAAATCTTTGGAAAAATCCGGATTGATTTGAATTCTTAAGAGTACGACTTACATCGTTAATACACACGGGAATGTGTACTTACGTTGCTTTAGTGTACTTACGAGGAAGTACTTAAGTTCGGTTAGGGTCCATTGCTGTAAGTACTTACGTAAGTTAGTAGCCATTGGATCAAGTACTTACATGCGTAATCATCCATTACGATGTTTACTTACGTACATAAGTCAGTATTGGAATAAGTACTTACATTCGTTATTGTAATTTGTACTTACATTCGTTATTGTAAATTGGATTTACATTCGTTGATGTAAATTGTACTTACATTCGTTATTGTAAATTGTACTTACATTCGGTTTTGTAAATTGTATTTACATTCGTTACTGTAAATTGTATTTACATTCGTTATTGTAAATTGTACTTATATTCGTTATTGTAAATTGTATTTACATTCGTTATAATGCATTGTAAATTTTGTATATCGCTCCATGGAAAGAAGTCGCTGTTATTTACTTATAAAATGTTGAGAAGAGTTTGACTTTTCAGAGGTATAGGAAAAAAATACAGATTTTATACCCGCCAAATGAATGATGTTTGGTTTTGAATTCATTATGTAGTTTTTGACGAATGGTTGATTTGTATTTTTCAAATTTAGGAATAGTTTGGGTACCCCTAAACTACTCCGTTTTCTCTGGAGTCCCTCCAGTTTAAGAAAATGGACTGAACTAAGCAGTAACTAAACCAAACGTAAAAACCTTTATTACACATTGATCTGTTCTCGCAGGACTAGGAGGTAATTTTACACCGGTACGGCCTCAATTCTTGAACTTTATGTACTATTAAGTAGTTTTTTTATATACATATGTTCACTGCAGGTATTCATAGTTTCCTTGATCAGTCTATACCAACCGTCCATCGCTCGTACTAAAACAGTACTTATTTTTTTAAATTGCCTTAAGTAACTAGTGATTATGGGTTCTGGTTACTCTTGTCAAAGTACACACACACACACACACACACACACACACACACACACACACACATACACGCATACATGGGAAAGGAGAATGAGATGGAAAGGAAGGGAAAGCTGAGAGAATGCATGAGACATGATGGAAAGGAAAAGCTACGAACCCATGACTTGATGGTTGACGACGTAATGAGAGATTTGAGAAGATAATCAGATGTGTTTATATGCCAGACATTTACCTTCAGGTGAAAAAAGAATTAATGTAAACGGATAAGGTTATTACGGTAAAAATTGCTCTTGAGAACTAATGGTAGAGCGTAAAGATGGTGTAACGTGGATTGTGTATAGTGTGGCCTTAACTTTAGCCCAGAAATTCTCGTTTTCTGTCAAGGTTTGGCCAGAGAGAATTGTATTTCTGGTCACGGTAACTAAAGCAAACTGCGGTCGCCTCCTCGCCTCCTCCTCCTCTTCTTCTTCTTCTTCTTCTTCTTCTTCTTCTTCTTCTTCCTCTTGCTCCTCTCCAGATGCCTTTAAATCACATTGTACAGTTGAAATTCTAGACAAGAAGCACATATAACTTCATGGAACTACACGCATTCATGCACGTACATATGTACATGCACAAATATATACACTTTCTTTATAGTTTATTGGGAATGGGAATTCCATAGTAATGATGCTAATTACGATTCTAATAATACTATTGACAATGATTATGAAATATAACACGGAGGACCATGTACGTACTGAGAACACATATAGCCTCATAACATCATAACATCTGAAAGTGTTAACAATCATTCGACTGGTGATTATAAGTTGACGTCCTTAATTACCCTGGTAATTAATAGACCTAACTACCCACCAACTACCCACAGTCTAACACGTAAACTTACATTATTGCCTTTTTCTCTGAAGTGTCCATAACTGTCGTAAAATCACATTCATATTGTAATATTTGATATTAGATTGCCACTCCAAGCAATGCCCGTTGGCCGAGGAGGTAATTGCGTTTATCACAGTCTACCCTCGTGATGGTAGGATTCGAACTAGTACCATTTGTGTCTGAGCTGGGAACGCTGACCACTGTATATGCCATGTATAGTGTTATTTGGAGAGATCATTTTACTAACACATGAAGTGATATATATATATATATATATATATATATATATATATATATATATATATATATATATATATATATATATATATATATATTACTAAAACATGAAGTGAGATATATATATATATATATATATATATATATATATATATATATATATATATATATATATATATATATATATATATATATATATATAGTAATTGTTGATGGAAGGGAAACTGACCAATATTGTGTGTATGAGAGTATGCAAATGAGGACAAGCTATGGTAAGTGTTGCCACGTCGAAGGTAAATTGGCATCTGTGGATATAGAAAATGGGTCTCCCGGTCCCCAGACTTCAGTGATCCGGCTGATACTTAACACTTTACAGGTACGAGGCCGTTACTTAGATTTTTGCTGCTGTTGTTGCTGGTCACGCCACTTTGAAATGACTGAAGAGCTAAAGGTTATTTGACTAATGGTCCATATTTTTTTTCTTTTTTTTGATCCGTTTAGCTTGTCACTAGTTACTGCTGTTACTGCTAATTGTTTCTGCTTCCTACTACTACTACTACTGCTACTACTACTACTACTACTACTGCTACTATGCTACTACTATTGCTACTACTACTACTACTACTACTATTGGTACTACTACTACTACTATTGGTACTACTATTACTACTACTACTACTACTACTACTACTACTACTACTACTACTACTACTATGCTCCTACTACTACTACTACTACAACTACTTTTCTTCTTCCACAACCAAAGGTTGTAGTCACTATACCTCTTCCATCTACAACCAGCATGTGCCACAGACATCTTGGCTTGGCAAGTTGTATGATGTATTCATATACATGGATGAACCCATGGCTTTTCTCATCCCATCTGTGTGTGCTGTATAGCTATTGTATGTGTGCTGTATAGCTATTGTATGTGTACTGTATAGCTATTGTATGATTGGAGTTCAAGGTCACTGCTTTTGTAGACATATTTATGCACTGATATAAACTACATTACTAAACTTACCCCTACCTACCTACCTACCTACTTGCCTACTTATCTACCTACCTACCTACCTACCTACCTACCTACCTACCTACTTACTTACCTACTTACTCCTCACTTACCCATTCTCTCTACACACCCCGCCACCCATCTACCTACCTACCACCCCCTCACCGACCCATCCCCCCCACCAACCCCCATCACTACCCATCTACTAACCTACCTACCATTACCCCATTCCCCTTCCTACCCCCCCCTCCCCCGGCACATTAGATGCACTAGTGAAGATACATTAGCAATTGCACTGACGTGTGCACAGTGTTTTTTTTTGCATTTCGCCCACACCAAGTTCCTCTTGAGAGAGAGAGAGAGAGAGAGAGAGAGAGAGAGAGAGAGAGAGAGAGAGAGAGAGAGAGAGAGACTCCAAATGCCTCAAGACTCGAGAGGAGGAGGAACACCTCTGTATAAAAATCTTTGCTTTTCTTTAAAAGAAAAACGAAAAAAAATAATATCCACTCTTGTATGTTCGCTACATTTAGATTTTAATTTTTTTTTTTTGTGTTCACTCTTGTATGTTCACTGAATTTAAATCTAAAATTTCTATTTTTTTTTTGATGTATTAAATCAGTATGACTCATGTTTGTTTCATAAGCATGTTAATCTAATGTTAACTAACATCCCTCCAAAGGTGATGGTTTTAGAAATTTAACATAATTGTTATTTGTTTGTTTTGTTAAATCTTTTTAATTTGTTTATTTAGCTGTCTTAAGGAAAATTAAAGGTAAGTGTTACCGTCACCTCTTGACCTCAGGGCCTAAGGAAAGGGTAAGTGGGTAAGTGGGTAAGTGTCTGGGGTTAAGTGTGTGTGAGAGAGAGAGAGAGAGAGAGAGAGAGAGAGAGAGAGAGAGAGAGAGAGAGAGAGGGGGGGGGTGGAAGGGGGTTTGTTGGAAAAGGTCAATTTTGTTAACGTTCATATTGTATGAAATATATTTGTATGTTATGTTAGTAAGCTGTTATACAGGTCGCCCCCTTGAGCACGACGGTACGACCTTTTGAGCACGACGGTACGACCCTTTGAGCACGACGGTGCGACCCCTTGAGCACGATGGTACGACCTTTTGAGCACGATGGTACGACCCTTGAGCACGATGGTACGACCCCTTGAGCACGACGGTACGACCTTTGAGCACGACAGTACGACCCTTGAGCACGACGGTACGACCCTTGAGCACGACGGTACGACCCTTGAGCACGACGGTACGACCCTTGGGTATGGTGACACGACCTTTGGTGATCTGTGGGTCAGGTCATCAAAAGCCATCATACATAAGGGTCGTCCCGACATACTCAAGGGTCGTACCGTCTTACACGACTAGTCTACCATAACCGACCATACTACCACACCCGACCACACAACCACACCCGACCACACAACCACACCCGACCACACAACCACACCCGACCACACAACCACACCCGACCACACATCCACACCGGACCACACAACCACACCCGACCACACACCACACCCGACCACACAACCACACCCGGCCACTGACCAGCAGAAGACAGACAATAAGGACGTAAGCCGAAACTAACTCCACTTGAAGACCACCGAGCCAGCTACATACGACCAATTAACGACTGGGTCGTGTGTCGTACCCGTCGTGTCGTTGACCCGAGCCGAGCTGATGGTTACGACCTTGCACGACGGAAAACGAGACGCTTGTGGTCCGTCCACGCGACATGTTGGTCTGATTGACCCGGACCCCCCAAATAGGGAAATCACCAGGGTGGTCCGTTAACTACCGTACTGCTCGTTCTGTAAGGCTCAAGCCACTTAACTGCCCAAGGGTCGTTAAGGGCGACGATGTCATTTTAGTATAACTAGCAGTTAGAACTAAACGCCTCCTTCAGGTGTTGGAAAAGGCGATAACCTGTACCATACATGTATTAGCCCTTTGGGTTATGCCACCATACGTTTTCTATCTTGGGTATTTTAACGTTAAATTGGACTTTTTAAAAGAAACCCAGAAAAAAAACCTGAGTTTTATCTTTTATATAAGATTTGTGGTTTTTAGAATCTCTCTCTCTCTCTCTCTCTCTCTCTCTCTCTCTCTCTCTCTCTCTCTCTCTCTCTCTCTCTCTCTCTCTCTCCTTGTTACTAGTTGTGGTGGTAAGTGGTGGTGGTGGTGGTTGCCGTGAGTCAGCGGGGGTAACAATTACGCTAAATACCGCCCATCATTATCTTATCAGCCTGGTGACCCGAACTACCTCTGTGTGGTGACCCCCCCCCCCCCACCACACCACACCTACCACTGCTGACCTCACCAGTGGGGGCCCTACTCCACGCCTGCCACTGGTGACCTCACCAGTGGTAGGTGGGGGCCCCCATTCCACCACTGGTGACCTCACCAGTGGTAGATTGGGGGCCCCCACTCCACCACTCTTAAGGTCATCAGTGGTGGGCCAGTCCACACCACTGGTGAGGTCACCAGTGGTGGGCCACTCCACACCACTGGTGAGGTCACCAGTGGTGGGCCACTCCACACCACTGGTGAGGTCACCAGTGGTGGGCCACTCCACACCACTGGTGAGGTCACCAGTGGTGGGCCACTCCACACCACTAGTTAGGTCATCAGTGGTGGGCCACTCCACACCACTGATGACCTCACCAGTGGTGGGCCAGTTCACTGCGCCTTAAGAATCACAAAGAGCTAATAGAGAAGGTCCAGAGGAGGGCGCTAGGATAGGGAGGGAAAGAAAGCTAAGTTACGGGGGGGGGAGGGGGAAGGCTAGAAGCCTTAATCTTGCCCACCGTGGAAGAGAGATGAGTGAGGCGTGAGTTGATCACGACCATTGAGTCTTTAACTGAGACTGAACACGTAGTGAACACTCATTAAGAAAACAGCTCCGCCAAAGATGTGGGGGATTAAACAAGAAATAAACAGGATACAAAGTTATTTAGAAAGATATAAAGTAGTTCTTTTTTCTACAGTGTAAGTGTAGTAGGTAAATGAAAACAAACCGAGAGAGGCATTCGTAAATGGAGACATCGTACAGGGGAGTTTAAAAGGTCAAAGAAAGAGAGAGAGAGAGAGAAGGGTGGGTGGGTCTTCACTTTAATGTCCCTCCCCATATAGCACAATTGATGGCAAATAGATGATTACACACCACTTGAAGGACAAGGCCACATTAGACTTGAGATGGGGTTGTACAAGGAGGGAAGGGAAAGGGGAGAAGAAGTGTTCCATAAAGGGAGATCCAACACAAGACACTACATAAAGACGGAAATCTTCCAAGTTTTCACTGAAACCTCTACTTTAAGGAGGAGGGGGGACAACTTGCAAGGCCAGAAAACCCCAAGTGTAGTTTAGTGGTTCGTGTATATTTTGTAGCATCTACGGACCCAGGGTGATTGCCTTGGTGTGTGTGCCACCTGTAACGGAGAGGGAAGAAGAAGGAGCCTGGAGGATAGAGGAAATGTTTATAGGATGTTTAGAATAATATGGCCACGAGAACACAGGAATCATAGGCGTTTCATAGATACAAGAAAGGGGGTCAAGATATGATTGCCTCAAGGGCGGTAGGAGAGAGAGAAAGGGGGACAAATGAGCTGCAAGAAACGGAAAACATCATTGCTATGTCTCCCCTCAAAAACAAACAAACAAAATAATAAGCAAATGATATACAAATTGACCAGGAGATAATAAACGATAAATGATTGTGTTATTTATAATGAGAAACCAGACGGGGAAAAACAATGGGTTGATGCAATTGAGAGCATCATATGTGAGGAGTTTTTGAATACACTTGGACACACACACACACGTGTAGAGAGGTTCCAATCCTACTAGTCTTAACAAGGGTTGATGTGTCTTAGAAGGTGTTGAAAGGAATCCCCCCCAGGGACGTGGTGTGGCTGACGAAGGATCTGAACCCATTGGTGGCATCCAGTCATCCATCTTGTACCTCACGAGTGGTAGGAGACCCTAATCAAGGCACTGGGTGTGCAGTAAATCCTACATTAAGTAAATCCTACATTAAGTAAATCCTACATTAAGTAAATCCTACTTTAAGTAAATCCTACATTAAGTAAATCCTACATTAAGATTAAAATCTCTCACGAAACTGCAGAAACCCTGTCTCTGGACAAACTTTTCAAAGAAAAATGAAAAAAAAAAACAAACGAAAGAGAATTGGATGTAAACCAATGGTCAGTCTTTCTAGTGAACGTTGCGTGTAAGATGGAGAATATGGTAAGATACCAGAGATATACATATGAGTACTTGGTTGACATAACCTAGGGAAAAAAAGGAATGTGTGTGTGTGTGTGTGTGTGTGTGTGTGTGTGTGTGTGTTCTTGGCCTGTCATGCTGTATCCTCACTGATGAGGAAGCTGAACAGCCTAAACTGGGGGAGAGGTGTCGTCCCCACTGAGGAGGAAGCTGGGGGAGGGTCAGCTTGAAGCTGTTCAAGTGGGTTGACAGTTACCTAACTTAGGTGGGAGGGGGGTTGGGTTAGGGTAGTTAGGGGTTAGAGGGTTAGGTGTTGCAGAGACTCTAAGCTGGTTAAGGGCGACAACTTGGTTGGGGGTCCCTCAGGGCGCAGTCCTAGGGACCTTGGGGGTGAAAAGGGTATAGTCACGGAGATGGTCTTCCAAACAGACCACCTCCCCCCAGACGACGAGGACCATATTGGGGCAAATGGATTACCCGACTTTTTCCCGTGAAAGACCCTTGGGTGTGGCGGCTGACATGATGGGTTCGACCTCTTCCCAGAACTTCGTGTGAGGGAGGCGAGCTGCTGGCGTATACCAGCTCGCTGATATACGATGGTCCAGTGAGACTGAAGGACAGGGTCTAGTGGAATGCAACTAGGATGGTATGTTGCCAAATCTATGCAGTGTTGCAGGACGGGGGTCCAGTGGAATGCTGCTAGGATGGTAAACAGGGCGCTGCAGGACAGGGACCAGTGGAATGCATCTAGGATGTTGTCAGATCTAAGTGGAATGTGCCACGAAAGGAGGGAGGAACGTGCCCTCAATGTGCCTTCACTGGAAGATGGAAAAATGAAAGAAGAGATGACTACGTCTATATATTTCTCTGGGTCATGACGACGGTTGATCTAGACCAATTCTCTGATGGCAGGAGAGAGGGCCAGATCGAGTGTACGAAGGGGCGTGAGGAGGTGTACGGAGGGGGCGTGCAGGACGTGTAAGGAGGGGGCGTGTAGGAGTGTACGGAGGGGGCGTGTAGGAGGTGTACGGAGGGGGCGTGGTGTAGGAGGTGTACGGAGGGGGCGTGGTGTAGGAGGTGTACGGAGGGGGCGTGGTGTAGGAGGTGTACGGAGGGGGCGTGGTGCAGGAGGTGTACGGAGGGGGCGTGGTGTAGGAGGTGTACGGAGGGGGCGTGGTGTAGGAGGTGTACGGAGGGGGCGTGGTGTAGGAGTGTACGGAGGGGGCGTGGTGTAGGAAGCACTCCTCCAGCAACGGGGGTTTGATCAACATTGGCAACTAGAAGCTCCTACAGGTAGGGGGGGGGTTGTTATCACAAGGGTTGTATGTATACACTATTGTAGTTATGATGTTGTCTGTGGGTAATTCTTCGTTGTAATGTAGGGAAGGAGTGTACGATGTTTATTTGATATCATGGGGGTACGACGGTACGAGCCGTTGCATACGACGGTACGACCCTTAAGTACGAGGGAGGGACGACTCTGTAATCACAACGGAACGACGTAGATTTTTATATTTGATCTTATCCTTTTTAAGGGTCGGGTGAAAGGCCAGGTAATTATACCTAAGGCTCGTACCGTCGTGCTCAAGGGTCGTACCGTCGTGCTCAAGGATCGTACCATCGTGCCTAAGGGTCGTACCGTCGTGCTCAAGGGCCGTACCGCCATGCTCAAGGGCCTACCGCCGTGCTCAAGGGGTCGTACCGTCGTGCTCAAGGATCGTACCGTCGTGCTCAAGGATCGTACCATCGTGCCCAAGGGTCGTACCGTCGTGCTCAAGGGTCGTACCGTCGTGCTCAAGGGTCATACCGTCGTGCTCAAGGATCGTACCGTCGTGCTCAAGGATCGTACCGCCATGCTCAAGGGCCTACCTCCGTGCTCAAGGGGTCGTACCGTCGTGCTCAAGGATCGTACCGTCGTGCTCAAGGATCGTACCGTCGTCCTCAAGGATCGTACCGTCTTGCTCAAGGGCCTACCTCCGTGCTCAAGGGGTCGTACCGTCGTGCTCAAGGGTCGTACCGTCGTGCTGAAAGGGTTAGAATTAAGTAGGTAGGGTGGGCGGTGGGCGTGGGAACTGGTCGAAGTCAGAGGAAGCGAATGAACGCTTTAGGAACCACAAATTACCTCAGGTGGGCCTCTGGTTCCCAGGGCCTCTCCCTCGCGCCCTCAGGGACCTGGGCACACATCCTGTACTGTATTGTGTTGTATTGTGTTGTATTTGAGACGTCTGTTGCCTGTGTTGTATTGTGTTGTATTTGAGACATCTGTTGCCTGTTTTGTACGTACTCTGTTGTATTGTGTTGTATTTGAGACGTCTGTTTCCTGTTTTGTACGTACTCTGTTGTATTGTGTTGTATTTGAGACGTCTGTTGCCTGTTTTGTACGTACTCTGTTGTATTGTGTTGTATTTGAGACTTCTGTTCCCTGTTTTGTACATACGCTGTTGTGTTGTATTTGAGACGTCTGTTGCCTGTGTTGTATTTTGTTGTATTTGGGACGTCTGTTGCCTGTGTTGTGTTGTATTTTGTTGTATTTGAGACGTCTGTTGCCTGTGTTGTATTGTGTTGTGTTAGAGACGTCTGTTGACTGTGTCTTCTATACATCATCGTCCCCCTCCAGCTCTGTGTCTCTTCTCTGTCTCGTTGGGTCGCTGTGTCCCAGTGTCGCGTCCGTATACGTGTGTTGTCTGTGCCACAGCGTCTGTTCCACACTGCTTTAAATACGTAATCTGTTCCCCCCTTACCTCACTTACATGTGCCATATTCTGTTACTTTCTTGCCTTCGATCTGGGGGTCGCCCTTTGGCCCTTTCTTTTTCTTGAGTGGGTTTATAGATTGTAAAGTGACGTCATAAAGGTTGTAGAGGATTATGAAGGTTGTAGAGTTATGAAGATTATGAAAGTTGTAGAGGCAAGAGAGCAGTCAGTAGGCGTTGGGGAAACAGGAGTGTTAGACGCCAGGTGATGTCAGATGTTTTGGTGAGTCAGAGAAAGCTTTGCCAGACTGTTGAATGTAGAGGATTACGTCGGATGTTCCAAAGCCCAAAACGCTGGGCAGAGAGAGAGAGAGAGAGAGAGAGAGAGAGAGAGAGGGGAGGGGGGGGGAATTGTAGTCAGGGCTATTTCGAAGGAGGGTCAGAGGTGATGGGAGGTTGAGTAAGGTACTGTTGACTGGCCGGAGTGCCTCCTCTCGTTGGTAGAGGAGTCAGACGTGAGTGCATTTACGGACCGATCATCTATATATCCATCTATAAAAAACCCCCCCCCCATCAGGCGGGTCGGGGCGGTCGCCAACCAACCATCTGCGTCTCAGGAGCAATTGGGGACCTTGTGCTTGCTCTCTTCCTTCTTCCTCCTCCTTACCTCACATGCAGCTGGCCACAGACCACAGACACGCACACAGACACACACACACACCCTCTCTCTCTCTCTCTCTCTCTCTCTCTCTCTCTCTCTCTCTCTCTCTCTCTCTCTCTCTCTCTCTCTCTCTCCTGCTCCGTGCGTTTTAAAGTCAATATTTTGACGGCAGTTCCTGTCATAGAGTCAACAAATAAAGGAGGGGAAGGGAAGGTAAGGTGGGGCACCGTGTTTCAGGCTCCTGCGGGGTTTGGAAAAACGGGAAAATCCAATCCAGTAAGGCAAGCAGCTCCACCCCAAAAACAAACATGGCCCTCCGTACAGACTCTGTCGGATGTCAACAGTTATTTATTTTTTTTCTGCTGTTGTGAATAATATATTGATATTTGCCCCTTTTATAGAGCATTAGTAACCTCGATGTATATCAACTGAGTGTTTTATTTCTCTCTTGTGTCTCCCCTGATGATGTGATTATGACACGAAAGTGCACTTGGGAACTTATCGTGTCTCATTTTCCCCCGTGGACTCATAAGAATATATATATATGTTTACTGAGATTATTTATTTATTCTTTTCATCTATTGTGGAGACTTGATCACCGGAGACGGGGGGGTAGTAAAGGTCTCTCCCCAGTTGACAGACGCTGTCATGGGAACATAGCGGAGGATGTGGTGTGTGGACAGGCAACAGAAGAAGACCTGATGGTCTGTGACGAGGTTATCTGCTTGGTTGATATTAATCTAGAAGGAGGATGGATAGTAGAGCAGAAGGCTCATCTCCATCTATCCACCAGTATAGATGGAGACAGGATAGTATAGCAGAAGGCTCCCTCACCACCCACCACCATAGATGGAGACAGGATAGTACAGCACAACATCACTGCTAATAATAGCACTCCAGTACCACACAACATCACTGCTAATAATAGCACTCCAGTACCACACAACATCACTGCTAATAATAGCACTCCAGTACCACACAACATCACTGCTAATGATAGCACTCCAGTACCACACAACATCACTGCTAATGATAGCACTCCAGTACCACACAACATCACTGCTAATAATAGCACTCCAGTACCACACAACATCACTGCTAATAATAGCACTCCAGTACCACACAACATCACTGCTAATAATAGCGGTGAAGGCAGTGACTGTAGCACGTTGTTCATGCCCCGACCTTCAAAGGGAAAGCGTCCTTAAAGCGTTCCTTGATTACCATTTTAAAGTGTTTAATAACGTGTCTTCTAGTGTCTTGTTGTCATGACTGCCGCCAGTTTAAGACGTTGCTACGCGTCACATACATAAAGGGTCTTCAAGCTACGCAAACATTCTACGCATGAGTGTTCAGGTTACGCAAGCATTCTACGCATGAGTCTTGAAGCTACGCAAACATTCTACGCATGAGTCTTCAGGTTACGCAAGCATTCTACGCATGAGTCTTGAAGCTACGCAAACATTCTACGCATGAGTGTTCAAGATACGCAAACATTCTACGCATGAGTGTTCAAGCTACGCAAACATACTACGCATGAGTCATGAAGCTACGCAAACATTCTACACACGAGTGTTCAAGTTACGCAAGCATTTTTTTCATTCATTGGCCTACGGTCAGGACTTTTAAGACAGGTGCGCAGATATCATCCTGTACGTCCTTTTGATAGACAAGATTAAAAGTGTGGGGGGGGGGGGGGGTCGCCTTGAAACAGAGAGATATTATTACGTTCTCTGTTAATATAAGCACCCCTCCTCCCTCCCTCCCTCCCTCCCTCCCTCCCTCCCTCCTTCCTTCTTTCTTTCCCTCCCTCCACTACCCCTCCCTCCCTCCTTCCCACAGCTGGCGCAAGTGGTTCTTAGGAACAGCTTTTGATTATCCAGCTGTGGGGGGAGGGGAGGGGGGGAGAGGGTCGGTCGAGGCGCTGACGGGCGTGAGGGAGGGGGAGGTGTGTGTGTGTGTGTGTGTGTGTGTGTGTGTGTGTGTGTGTGTGTGATCGTGTTGTGAAACACTGAAACATCATTTGAATGGCAGTTCTTCCCACAGATGTCGCTACACGCCTTCATCTTCACTACACCCTCTGCTATGTTGCCCCATCATCTTCACTATACCATCCGCTTTCTTGCCCCATTATCTTCACTATGTTGTATCCGCTGTGTTGCCCCATCATCTTCACTACACCGTCCGCTCTGTTGCCCCAACATCTTCACTATGTTGTATCCGCTGTGTCCTTTTATCTTCGCTTTACCACCTCACCACCACACCTCGTTTTCTCTACATCATCTCCTCGGCCAGCATACAGAGAGAAAATTCCCGAAGTCGATTATGTTATTGTATTAGTTACGTTAATGATGATGATCATGGATTATTATACGGTGGACTGAATTATCTGGCACGTTCGTGCGTCGATGTCATCCTCCACTGCTGTAAGTTATCTCTCTCTCTCTCTCTCTCTCTCTTCCCTTATCGAACAACTTTACGGCCGTGACCTCCCGTTTTCTGTTGGTCATGTATGAATAATGACCTGGGTCATCACCACAACAACATTGGCGGCGCGCATTGACACTGAAACGAAAATGGGGCTAAAAGCCACCGGGTGGTGGTGGGGGGAGGAGCTGGGGGGTGTTGGTGGAGGGGGGGATGATGGCATAATATTGTCCAGTCAACAAGGGGCGTTACCCGCAGTGTCAACAATGCGATTGGGTTTTTTAGGGGGGAAAGATCCGGTAAAATTCGTGATGACACGATTTCTTTTTTTTTTTTTTGGGGGGGGGAAGGGTGTGTGGACGCATGGCGGCGTTGTTATCCCCCCCTTCCCTCCCTCCCCCCCTCCCCAACATTTCCGGCAGATCTGTGACTCTCTCTCTCTCTCTCTCTCTCTCTCTCTCTCTCTCTCTCTCTCTCTCTCTCTCTCTCTCTCTCTCTCTCTCTCTCATATTTCTGTGCTGTGTGTGTGTATGTGTGTGCGTGTGTGTGTGTGTGTGTGTGTGTGTGTGTGTGTGTGTGTGTGTGTGTGTACCAGAAGAGTAACAGCGTTGCGTCACAGTCGACCGGGCGAAGGGGGGGTGTGTGTGGGGGGGGGAAGAGAGGCGTAACAGATCAGTGTATCAGATGAGGTTCGGCTGAAGAGGAGGAGGAGGAGGAGGAGCTTCCTTCTCCTCCTCCTGTTGTCTGTTTACCGTTGACCCGGGGGGAAGGACGGAGAGGGGGGTGCCGGGGCAGGGGGGGCGGGGGCGTCGTCCCCCCCTCCCTCTCCCCCCACCTCAAAGTATGTGTTCGTTCGAGTGTGTCAGACGTAGGAAGTTTCGGGTGGGAGGCGGGGGGGGGGGGGGGGGGGCGCGGGGCTCCGTAGGAAGGTTTTTTTTTTGGGGGGGGCGTCCTGGGGGGGGGAGGAGGAACACTCCCCCTCCCCCCTCCGGCGTAAAAGTGCGTACTTTTCATTTCTTTTAAGAAGTTTCGTGCGTTAGTGAGAATCAACGTTGGGGGGGGGGATAATATTGCGTATGGTCAAGTGGGGGGAAGGGGGAGGGGGTGGTGTTCGAGAGAGAGAGAGAGAGAGAGAGAGAGAGAGAGAGAGAGAGAGAGAGAGAGGTTAACGCACCGCATTATATATATATATTTTTTTGTCTGACATTGTGAGTTTGTGTTGACCGTCTCCAACATCGTGGCCGCCCAACCTCGTGTGTGCCTCAGTTGTGGGTGAGTGGGCGTCACCATCACCACCAGCAGGAGGAGGAGGAGGTCGTCACCACCAGCAGGAGGAGGAGGTCGTCACCACCAGCAGGAGGAGGAGGAGGGAGGAGGTCACCACCAGCAGGAGGAGGAGGAGGAGGAGGAGGAGGTCGTCACCAGCAACAGCAGGAGGAGGAGGAGGTCATCTTCATCACCACCAGCAGGAGGAGGAGGAGGGAGGAGGAGGAGGAGGAGGAGGTCATCACCACCACCAGGAGGAGGAGGTCCCCAGCACCATCAGGAGGAGGAGGGAGGAGGAGGTCGTCACCAGCAACAGCAGGAGGAGGAGGAGGTCGCCATCACCAGCAGGAGGAGGAGGAGGAGGTCGTCACCAGCAACAGCAGGAGGAGGAGGAGGTCATCTTCATCACCACCAGCAGGAGGAGGAGGAGGGAGGAGGAGGAGGAGGAGGAGGTCATCACCACCACCAGGAGGAGGAGGTCCCCAGCACCATCAGGAGGAGGAGGGAGGAGGAGGTCGTCACCAGCAACAGCAGGAGGAGGAGGAGGTCGCCATCACCAGCAGGAGGAGGAGGAGGAGGTCGTCACCACCAGCAGGAGGAGGAGGAGGTCATCACCAGCAGGAGGAGGAGGAGGAGGTGGACAATATTGGTGTCCACCACAGCAGCAGTTCGTGCTACCCCGGGCTGTGGGTGAGGAAGGGAGGGAGGGAGTGTGTGGGTTGGGTTGGGGGGTGTTGGAGGGGGGGGGGTCGTCGTGTCCCCCCCTCCCCCCGAGTCTGTCCCTCCCCCCCCCCCCAAAAAAAAAACCGGTTCTGGTAGGCGCGAGGAAATTCATGCATGTGTGACTCTCTCTCTCTCTCTCTCTCTCTCTCTCTCTCTCTCTCTCTCTCTCTCTCTCTCTCTCTCTCTCTCTCTCTCTCGGCGGGGTGGGGGGGGGGTAGGGTAGGACGACGTGCCATACATGTTGTCAGACGACGGATCCTCCCCCTCTCCCCCTCCCCATTCCGCTCCCCATTCCCCTCCCCTCCCCTTGGGGAGAGGGGGGGTTTAAAATTTATTCCCCCCCCCACTCCCCCGCCTCCCTCGCTTCTTCTCCTGACCTGTTGTGTCTACTTCGGTGGTTGGCGACGGGGTGACAACCAGGGGGCCACCCGCCCCCCCCCCCCCCCTCTCTCTCGTAGGGTAATTAATGGCCATTAACTTGAGCTGGGAGGGGGAGGGGAAGGGGGGTGGTGGTGCTGTGGTTAGTTGGGGAGGGTGGTTGGGGAAAGGGAGGGGAGGGTAGGGGGACCGGAGGGGGTTAGTGTAGTGTCGTCCGTATGACCGGGGAGGGGGGGGTGTGGTGTTGGGGAGGGGGGTTGGGGGTTGGCGGAGAGGAGGAGGAGGAGGGAGGAGTGAGGAGGAGGGAGGAGTGAGGAGGAGGGAGGAGGGAGGAAGAGGTTGGGGTGGTGGAGTGAGCAGCCGGCGTGTTCAGTGTTGGGTTGGCTGTGATGAGGTGTGGGTGTGGGTGTGTGTGTGTGAGTGTGTGCAAGCGTGGCTCGCGCGCTCTCTCTCTGTGTCGGTCCGTCGGTCCAGCAGCAGCAGCAGCGGAAGCAGTACCAGTATATACTCAATCATACCACTGTGGTATAACCACCAGCTGTGGGAGAGGTTATATCAACACCTGGAGTAGACTAGGACGCCCTTCCTCCACTCTGAAGGAGGATCACCTTGCCCTGTCGAAGGAGTAATAACGACAGGGGCGTACGCGACAGGGGCGTGCGTGTGTGTCTGTGTCTGTGTGTCTCTCTACACACACACATGGAGGGAGGCCCCTTGGTGGTTTACGTCTCGTAGTCGACCTCCGTCTGTGGCCCTTTTTTGGGAGAGAGGAGGAGAGAGGAGTGTGTGTCCTTCGTCGTCGGTGGTGGGGGGTGTGTTGTGTCGTGTCCTGCTGTGACACAGACGGGGACACCTTGTGGAGTGTGAAGAGACCCGCCAGGAGGAAGCCATGGGGCGCAAAGGATTCTACGACGTGCAGGGCAATGGTAAGTCCCGGTGACTCCTGTAGGCGAAGACTTCGATCTACGCCCGCCTCTGTTTCTCCCAACTCTTCTCTCTTCTTCATAGAATACCTACACCCACCCACTCACTCCGCGTCTGTGGTGTTCCGCAGATGCTGTGGCGTTCGGGGCCTTGTGCGATGTCCTGTGTGTGTGTGTGTGTGTGTGTGTGTGTGTGTGTGTGTGTGTGTGTGTGCGTGTGAGTCGATTCAAAATTAGAAAAAAAGGAGATTTGAGTGATTGAGATGATTCAAACAGCTTCGTTGAAACTGGTTCAAACGAAGGACGAAACGAAAGGAGTTAACTGATAAGATAAAACACACACACACACACACACACACACTCACCTATAAAGGCCATCTCTCCGTGAAAGTAGGTTGGTTTTGGGACCCTGTCGCTCCTGTTAGTGAGAGAAAGAGCAATGAATATCTTCCTTTATTTATTTTTCTTTTTGGCATAATAATCTGGACATTCAAATGCCGACCAGACATGGCTCTGGGGGAGGGATTGAGGGAGAGGGATTGAGGGGGAGGGATTGGGGGTGAGGGAGGTCGGGGAAGGATAGAGGGATTGGGGGTGGGGGAAGGATAGGGGGAGTAGATGAGTGAGGGAGTAAGGAAGGTTTGAACTGATGGGGTTTTGGGGGGAGAGAAATTCAAATAGGTTTCAGCAATTGTTTGACCTCCTCGCGTCTAAGGTCAGAAGGCCATCATGGAGAGGTCATGACGTGAACTTTGACCTTTGGAAGGTCCGTCCGTGTCGGTGTAAGGTCAGTGGGAGTGTCGGCCACACCCTTGTTACCAGCGTTGACCTAAAGACCTGTTGTTAACTTTAGGTCATTTTCGCCGTGGGGTGATAACCTGCTTGTTCTGTGCTGTCCTGGGAGTGGGCAAGTCCATATAGGCTCTCTCTCTCTCTCTCTCTCTCTCTCTCTCTCTCTCTCTCTCTCTCTCTCTCTCTCTCTCTCTCTCTCACACACACACACACGAACCCGAAGACTGAGAAAAGAGCTGTATGCAGATGAAGGCCTTCAAGAGTGTTGTTATTGTTGTTGTTGTTGTTGTTGTTGTTGTTGTTGTTGTTTTTGTTGTTTTAGAGGGGGGTGGGGGGAGGGGGGATCATAAACGAACGGATTGGTCTCGTCAATGATGGTTGTAAGTGGTTGAGAACTTCCTCGGTGATTAGGTTGTGTTGGTGGATGACGGTCGCCACGAGAGAGAGAGAGAGAGAGAGAGAGAGAGAGAGACTGTGGTGCAGGTGCGTAATTGCCAGTCTTCCTGTCTCACGGGTGTGTATGTGTGTGTGTGTGTGTGTGTGTAGGTGGTGGCGCGCGTTTCTACCCGCGCAGCACGTTCTCGTCCTCACCACCAC
>NC_092233.1:59659359-59671859 GCF_036320965.1 Panulirus ornatus
TGTGTTGCTATGTGCTACTACAGACGCCCCGCCCACCACAGCTTTTTGCGCCGCCAACAGCTTGAGTTTCAAGCTGTTGAAGCTTTAATGTACCGTCCCCTCCCCCCTCCCCCCTCCCCCCTCCTCAGCTTGATATACAGCTTTCTGAAGCTGCACCTTCCCCCCCCCCTCCCCCCTCCCGTGGAGGGTGTCGCTGATTGGTCGTATTTGATTGGTTTTTTTTTGGGGGGGACATCGGCTCAGCCGACCAATCACAGACCTTACTCCAACACCGTCCAGCCAATCATCACAGACCTTACCCCTTACAACGTCAGACCAATCGCATATCTTCTTCCTGCACCGTCCAGCCAATCATAGACCTTACTCCAACAACGTCCAGCCAATCATCACAGACCTTACCCCTACAACGTCGGACCAATCGCATATCTTCTTCCTGCACCGTCCAACCAATCACAGACCTTACTCCAACACCGTCCGGCCAATCATCACAGACCTTACCCTTACAACGTCGGACCAATCGCATATCTTCTTCCTGCACCGTCCAACCAATCACAGACCTTACTCCAACAACGTCCAGCCAATCACAGACCTCCTCCCCCCCTTACTCCATCCAACCAATCACAGACCTCCCGCTACACCATCCAACCAATCACCTTCAACATTTCAAATCTTGAAGAAAAAAAGATAAATATATATATATATATATATATATATATATATATATATATATATATATATATATATATATATATATATATATTTTTTTTTTTTTTTTATACTATTCGCCATTTCCCGCGATAGCGAGGTAGCGTTAAGAACAGAGGACTGGGCCTTTGAGGGAATATCCTCACCTGGCCCCCTTCTCTCTTCCTTCTTTTGGAAAAAAAAAAAAAGAAAAACGAGAGGGGAGGATTTCCAGCCCCCCGCTCCCTTCCCTTTTAGTCGCCTTCTACGACACGCAGGGAATACGTGGGAAGTATTCTTTCTCCCCTATATATATATATATATATATATATATATATATATATATATATATGTATATATATATATATATATATATATATATATATATATATATATATATATATATATATATATGTATATATATATATATATATATATATATATATATATATATATATATATATATATATATATAGAACAAAGACCAAACAGAATTCTGTTTTTTTTAATTTACTAGTAATTAAACTGAGCTGTTAATTACTTGTCTGTGTCTCTTTGTTTTATGTAATAATCTCTAATCAATTTTGTTGATGTTTGTGTTTTGCTTCTCTCTCGTTGTTGTCAATGGAGCAACATCATTCTAATTAAGAATTCGCTGCTAAGCAATCTGCTTCGTTTGTAATTAGGTTTTTTTTAAAAGAAAAAACCCAGAAATTTGCATAATGTATCGTTCGTATTAATGATACTCAAATGTCGACTTTTCTCTTACATTAAATGATAGATTAAATACATATTTTATTATTAAGCTTTTGATTATACGTACGTAAACAGTGTGTAATCTATACATGAGTATATTTCTGTTGCTGGAGAAATGACAATTGTGAAAGATATTCGCTATTTCTTACCTTACGTATACCTTACGATGGTTTGGGAGGTCTTCTACCCCCACACAGCTGGGGTCTGGCACCTTACCTTACCTTACGTATACCTTACGATGGTTTGGGAGGTCTTCTACCCCCACACAGCTGGGGTCTGGCACCTTACCTTACCTTACGTATACCTTACGATGGTTTGGGAGGTCTTCTACCCCCACACAGCTGGGGTCTGGCACCTTACCTTACCTTACGTATACCTTACGATGGTTTGGGAGGTCTTCTACCCTCCCACACAGCTCCCCCTCCCCCATCCCCCTCCCTTTGTTTCTGACAGGGGACGCTGGCGTTCTAAGGTGAACACTCTGTTATAACGAACTGGTGCAGTTTCACTCTACCCCTCCCCCCTCCCCCCAGCGAGGCAGAGGAGGAGGAAGAAGAGGAGGATCCTCCCCCCCACCCCACCACCCCCTCCCTCCCTCCCTCCCCTACCATCGCTCCCTTCCCTCCCTCCACGTTCAACGTGGCGGCTGGTGGAGAGAGAGAGAGAGAGAGAGAGAGAGAGAGAGAGAGAGAGAGAGAGAGAGAGAGAGAGAGAGAGAGAGGAAGGGATGGGGTGGAGGGAGAAGAAGAAGAAGGACCATAGTTGCCATCTGCGAGAGTAGGGAGAGGACGCTGCCACCTGTGTGTGTGAGCCAGCTGGGTAATGGCACGGGATGCCAGCTGTCATCCTCATCAGAAGTGAAAGTGGGTTATCATGAGGAGGGGGGGAGGGGAGGGGGGAAGGGGGGTGGGGGTGTGTAGCGTCTTTCATAACACTTCATGAGGCACAGCGGAACTCACGACTCCTCCCCCCCCCTCCCCCTCACCCTTCCTGTCTCGTCATGAGAAACTCGCATGGAAACTCACAGGGTAACTCACAGGGAAATTCACAGGGTAACTCACAGGGAAACTCACAGGGTAACTCACAGGGAAACTCACAGGGTAACTCACAGGGAAACGCACAGGGAAACTCACAGGGTAACTCATATGGTAACTCATAGGGTAACTCAAAGGGAAACTCACAGGGTAACTCACAGGGAAACTCACAGGGTAACTCATAGGGTAACTCACAGGGAAACTCATAAGGAAACTCACAGGGTAACTCACAGGGAAACGCACAGGGAAACTCACAGGGAAACGCACAGGGAAACTCACACACTCACACACCACCTGCATGCCCGTTTGGTTAAGGTGCCAGACCCAGCTTCGACCAGGCGTCTACCAGGTCCTGTGACCATTCTGGTCGACAGAGAGCTTGATACTGCTTCGACCAGGTCTTCCAGGTCCTGGGACCCTTCTGGTCGACAGAGAGCCAGACCCAGCTTCGACCAGGCGTCTTCCAGGTCCTGGGACCTTTCTGGTCGACAGAGAGCCAGACCCAGCTTCGACCAGGCGTCTACCAGGTCCTGGGACCTTTCTGGTCGACAGAGAGCCAGACCCAGCTTCGACCAGGCGTCTACCAGGTCCTGGGACCTTTCTGGTCGACAGATAGCCAGACCCAGCTTCGACCAGGCGTCTACCAGGTCCTGGGACCCTTCTGGTCGACAGAGAGCCAGACCCAGCTTCGACCAGGCGTCTACCAGGTCCTGGGACCCACCTGGTTGACAGAGAGCTTCCTTGATCGTGCTTCGACCAGGCGTGTGTGGAGGGAGGGGGGGTGGAAAATTACAGCGTGTCCCTGGACTACATAGGACATGTCCCTGGCCCCGGGGTGGACTTGTTGCAGGACTCATGTTGTCCCCGGACTGTGTATAGGTCACGTGTCAAGAGGGCGAATTTATTTCGTCCTACACCAGTCTAGGGTCGATCATAGGGTTACACCTGTCATGACCCGATCACTCAATTGCTCTGTCATGGTGGTGGTTTACAATCAAACCTCTTTGTCGTTTTCTGTCACATTGTCACATCTGTCACATTGTCACATCTGTCACATTGTCACATCTGTCACATTGTCATTGTCATTTTCTGTCACATTTGTCATTTTCTGTCACATTGTCACATCTGTCACATTGTCTTTGTCATTTTTTGTCACATTGTCATTTGTCACATTGTCACATCTGTCACATTGTCACATCTGTCACATTGTCACATCTGTCACATTGTCATTGTCATTTTCTGTCACATTAGTCATTTTCTGTCACATTACTCAACGTTTAAGTCCTTTAATCCCATTAGTGTCTTTTTTAAAGGCCTGGGAGGCGTTTATATATGGCTGTAGGTTTTAGGGACGTGGGTGTTTGGTTTTCCTTCGTACGAAGCCAGGTTACGAGGGACGAAGGACCATGGAACAGGCCAGAGACACAGGTCTGCACTACTGTTACTTAAGGAGCGAGCCATGGAACAGGCCAGAGACACAGGTCTGCACTACTGTTACTTAAGGAGTGAGGATGAGGGGAAGGAGCAGAGACACAAGGAAGGAGGGCGACTCGGGTCAAAGGTCAGGGAGGAATGAGGTCACGCAGGGAGAGATACCCAAAAGGTCACGTTGGAGATAAAGAGCTTGGAAAGGCTTAGTATTAGAGAGGTGGAAAGAAAACGAGTCGTCACCCGCTTGGCGAGAAAAAGATTAAGAAAACGGACGGAGGGTTAGGGGTTGGGGGAGGAAAGGGATTGAAATTTATTTTAGAGAGAGAGAAAGAGAAAGAGTGGGAGAGTAAAAGAAACGGTGAAGAGATAAGGTAAAGTAACAGGAAACACAGAGAGGAACAGACAGAATTAAATGTGATAAATGTAGACTTCAGAATAGATAAGCTAGAATGTAACATGGAGCAGAATGTAACATGGAGCTGAAGACATTATCCACATTTTGCGATAGACAGAAGTGAGAGATAGATAGATAGATAGATAGAGGGGGTAAACACACTTAGACATTAGCTAACGTAGACACGACTCACCCTCGCGGAGGAAGACGAATGAGATGAAGATGATAAAAGAATGAGTAAGCAAGACTCATTATGTGAGTCAGGGGGAGGTATATGTACACATATTAGGGTCCGCCAGACGTAACAGGTCGTAAGGCTTTGTGTAATGGGTCGTTTGTGTCCAGTGGCGTATTTGTATTGTACAGGGAGTGGGTTGTACACTCGTGGGTGTCCCAGTCTCATATACTGTATAGGGAGGGGAGTTGTACACTGGTGGGGGCCCCATCTCTTGTACTGTACGGGGAGGGAGTTGTACACTGGTGGGGGCCCCATCTCTTGTACTGTACGGGGAGGGAGTTGTACACTGGTGGGGGCCCCATCTCTTGTACTGTACGGGGAGGGAGTTCAACACTGGTGGGGCCCCATCTCTTGTACTGTACGGGGAGGGAGTTCTACACTGGGGGGCCCCATCTCTTGTACTGTACGGGGAGGGAGTTCTACACTCGTGGGGGGCCCCATCTCTTGTACTGTACGGGGAGGGAGTTCTACACTCGTGGGGGGCCCCATCTCTTGTACTGTACGGGGAGGGAGTTCTACACTCGTGGGGGGCCCCATCTCTTGTACTGTACGGGGGAGGGAGTTCTACACTCGTGGGGGGCCCCATCTCTTGTATATTCTCTATGATCATCCGCCACCTCACATTTCTACATGGTGTGTGCATTCGCCATCAGACATAGGACCACCCGTTCTCCATGTAGACGCCATGAAGGCTGTCGTAACATCACGACACCTTTTCGTAAATATCATGTCGGTGTGGTGCTTTGACGACCCCCATCCCACCACCATCCCATCCCCATCCCATCCCATCCCTCGACCTCCCGTTGTTCACCTTCGACGTTATTCAAACTGGTTTAGAAACTTTGAGAGGGGGTCGTGATCAGCTCGCAACGACACGTCCGTCCGTCCGTCCGTCTCTGTGTGTGTGGGGGCGGGGTCGGGGGTCGTGTACACACACACACACACACACACACACACACACACACACACACACACACACACGTCCCTGACTACACTGGGACAGTGTGACAGTGTGACAGTTAGCCACACATACAGAACAGAGACAGTGTTCTCCCTTGGGGGATATGTCTCTCTCTCTCTCTCTCTCTCTCTCTCTCTCTCTCTCTCTCTCTCTCTCTCTCATTCCGTGTCACTCTTTACCCCTCCCTCCCCCTTCCTTCCCCCTCCCTTCACCCCTCCCCACTCCCCTCTCCCCTCTCCCCCACCCCTCGTCTGTCCATCTGAGGCCCAGGATTTGACGCACAGAAGTGAGTGTGCAAGTCGCTGATCCCCAGTGGGCACCAGAAGCTCACGGTGGGGCGCCTTGTGGGGAGAGAGAGAGAGAGAAAGAGAGAGAGAGAGAGAGAGAGAGAGAGAGAGAGAGAGAGAGAGAGAGAGAGAGAGAGAGAGAGAGAGAGAGCCGTAGACACAGGAGTGGCATTTCAGGTCACACACACACACACACACACACACACACACACACACACACACACACACACACACACACACACGACACGTAAGAACGAGTGAAAGTACAATAAAGGTTATTCTTGCAATGGCACAAGAGGAAAGGTCAGGCCTTTTTTGTTTTTCAAAGGCTCGGTGAAATTTTCAGGTCTGTTCGGACCAATTTTTTTTTTTCTACTTCAAGGCTATTTAAAAGCATTTATTTTTCAGGGCCATTGAGACTATAATTTCCAGGCCTTTTCTTTTTAGTAAAAGGCTTAATTTGCATATATATATATATATATATATATATATATATATATATATATATATATATATATATATGTATATATATATATATATATATATATATATATATATATATATATATATATATATATATATATATATATATAAGATCCTTGATCGTACAACAAGCATCATCGACTTTGTTATACAAATCGTTGAAGAAAGATACGGTTATCTTTAAAGTAGTTCAAAGATAAGAGTTCACGAGAACTGTTGTTCAGAGGAGAGGTCAAAGTTCATGTCGAATGAACACTATTAAGGTCACTTCCAGGAACTTGCAAGACTGATGACTGGTGCTAAATTCTGCTGAGGTCAGAGTTCTTCCAGGGACTTGTATGGAGTCTGGTTAGGGGTCACGACCTCCCCCCCGTTGGCCAGGCTGAGGTCAACGAACACGTAGGTGAAGGGTCAGGGGAGGTGAGGTGAGGTGTGCCGAGAAAGATGGGAGGAGATGGCTGGGTGGCAAGATAGATGCAAGATGGGTATCACTGAACTATAAAGTTTAGATAGACAGAAGGGGTTATAGAGATATGTGATATGTCTCTCTCTCTCTCTCTCTCTCTCTCTCTCTCTCTCTCTCTCTCTCTCTCTCTCTCTCTCTCTCTCTCTCTATCTCTCTCTCTCTCTCTCAGTCTGTATGTCACTGTATTTATGTAATCTGTTATCCATGTGTGTATATATATCTCTCTTGTCTGTCTGTGTCTTTCTGTGATCCATTATTATATATCTGTCTTTCTGTGTCTGTCTGTGATCCATCTCTGTATCTCTCTGTCTTTCTGTGTCTGTCTGTGATCCACATTTACATCTCTCTGTCTTTCTGTCTGTCTGTGATCCACATTTACATCTCTCTGTCTCTCTGTGTCTGTCTGTGATCCATCTTTATATCTCTCTGTCTTTCTGTGTCTGTCTGTGATCCACATTTACATCTCTCTGTCTCTCTGTGTCTGTCTGTGATCCATCTTTATATCTCTCTGTCTCTCTGTGTCTGTCTGTGATCCATCTCTGTATCTCTCTGTCTCTCTGTGTCTGTCTGTGATCCATCTCTGTATCTCTCTGTCTTTCTGTGTCTGTCAATGACCATTATCTCCATTCTTTATCCCCTTAGAGTGGGTTAGCCATTACAATGAGTCTGTGCACCTACACACGCTACCTGCTCCCCCCCCCCCCCCCAGCAGAACTGTACCACAATACATATATGATTATTCTCAAACTCATTTACGTCCTGGACTAATTATTCTTAAAAGCTTTCAAGGTTAGAATACTAATGGAGAGACAATATATATATATATATATATATATATATATATATATATATATATATATATATATATATATATATTCCTATGAGCCCACAGGGAAAATGAAACACGATAAGTTCACAAGTGCACTTTTGTGTAATAATCACATCATCAGGGGAGATACAAGAAAGAAATATAAGTCAGTTAATATACAACGAAGAGACGTAGCTAGGACGCCATGTATATATATATATATATATATATATATATATATGATTTTTCTATACATGTGGTGCGACGTGTGTGTGTGTGTGTGTGTGTGTGTGTGTGTGTGTGTGTGTGTGTGTGTACTATATCTACACAGACTTACACTAATGGTGGACCAAGAGAAATGCATCTCTATAATGGCAGTTCTCTACCAGTAGAATTTTAAGAATGTTTTCTTTATTAATAAATCTCTTTTTAATGTCTTGGTGTAGCACAGACATTCCCTGTGGGTGCTCGAAGACACCTTTCCCCCCTCCCAACCCCAGGCTTGTGTACGCAAACGCACCAGCGGGGGATGTGGATAACGGTGCGTATTTAACGCAAAATAAGATTGACGGGAGAGCGAGCGAGTGTAACGCTGGTGGGCAAGGTGGGCTGCCAAGGATAAGATAAGAGATGGTAAGTGGTGGGTCTTTCTGGGAGGGAAGGAAGGGGAGGGACGTGTTGGAGGGACAGAAGGGCGAGGGACGTGTTAGAGGGATGGAAGGGGAGGGATGTGTTGCAGGGACAGAAGGGCGAGGGACGTGTTGGAGGGACAGAAGGGCGAGGGACGCTTTGGAGGGAAGGAAGGGGAGGGACGTGTTGGAGGGATGGAAGGGGATGGACGTGTTGGAGGGATGGAAGGGGAGGGATGTGTTGCAGGGACAGAAGGGCGAGGGACGTGTTGGAGGGATGGAAGGGGAGGGACGTGTTGGAGGGTTGGAAGGGGAGGGACGTGTTGGAGGGTTGGAAGGGGAGGGACGTGTTGGAGGGTTGGAAGGGGAGGGACGTGTTGGAGGGACAGAAGGGCGAGGGACGTGTTGGAGGGATGGAAGGGGAGGGACGTGTTGGAGGGACAGAAGGGCGAGGGACGTGTTGGAGGGATGGAAGGGGAGGGACGTGTTGGAGGGATGGAAGGGGAGGGACGTGTTGGAGGGAAGGAAGGGGAGGGACGTGGTTCTTGGGAGTGTTTTAGATGGATAACTCCAATACAGGAGACGCTGTTGGGGAGATGGAGGTAATGATGATGAGGGATCTTCTATTCTCGAGGTACGACGGTACGGTTCTCGAGGTACGACGGTACGTTTCTCGAGGTACGACGGTACGGTTGTCGAGATATGACGGTACGGTTTTCAAGGTACGACGGTACGGTTCTCAAGGTACGACGGTACAGTACGATCCCTCAGCAGGACGGTACATCCCTCAGCGGACGGTACGACCCCACCCCCCCCCCCTTACACCACAAGGGTACAGCAGTTACACTTTATATAATGAGTGTGTGTGTGTGTGTGTGTGTGTGTGTGTGAGGGGGGCTTGACCTGTCCTCACACTCAGAGCAAATCAGTATAGCAGCGACCACTCATGATGAGTGAGTGAGTGAGTGATGTGAGGTGGTGGTCACCCCCACCCCCTTCCCCTCCCCCTCAGACATCACCCAACCAACCCCCAGACTCCGCTGTGGCCGGGTGTAGGGGGTTGGGGTTGTGGGGTTGGGGTTGGGGTGTGGGGGTTGGGGTTAGGGTGTGGGGGTTGGGGTTGGGGTGTGGGGGTTGGGGTTGGGGTGTGGGGGTTGGGGTTGGGGTGTGGGGGTTGGGGTTGGGGTGTGGGGGTTGGGGTTGGGGTGTAGGGGGTTGGGGTTGGGGTTGGGGTGTAGGGGTTGGGGTGTGGGGGTTGGGGTTGGGGTGTGGGGGTTGGGTTGTAGGGGTTGGGGTTGGGGTGTAGGGGTTGGGGTTGGGGGTTGGGGTTTGGGGGTTGGGGTTTGGGGTGTGGGGGTTGGGGTTGGGGGTTGGGGTTGGGGTGTGGGGGTTGGGGTGTGGGGGTTGGGGTTGGGGTTGGGGGGGTTGGGGTTTGGGGTGTGGGGGTTGGGGTTGGGGGTTGGGGTGTGGGGGTTGGGGTGTGGGGGTTGGGGTGTGGGGGTTGGGGTTGGGGTTGGGGGGGTTGGGGTGTGGTTGGTTGTGCTACACCCAGGATGACGTATACGCCCGAGGCCTGGGCGGACGTGTGAGGTCGGACGATGGTCCTCGTCTTCGTCGTCGTCTTTCCCACCCCTTCCTTCGCTTCCTCCTCCTCCTCCTCCTCCTCGTCGTCTTCATCGTCATTAGACTTGCACATGAGGCCCACACCGGGCGCGGGAGGCAGGCGCGGTGGTGGGCGCGGGAGGAAAGAAACTGCAACTTGGGTATTTTGCTGCAGGAGTTAGGATGTGTTATGACCCACCCCCGGGGGGGGAGGGGGAGGAGGAGGGGTGGGGGGGATGTGAGAGCCTTGCCGAGCTCGTCTGGACTTTAGGTTCCAGGAGAGGGAGGGGGGAGGGATGGGATGGAGGGAGGGGAGGGGAAGGAAGGGAAGGGAGGGAGGGAGGGGTAGTAGAGCCTCTCCTGGCTCGCCTGCATCAGGCAGAGGGAGGGAGGGAGGGAAAGTCTGGCCTGGCTTTCCCACCCTCCCTCACCACTACCCCTCCTCCCCCCCTCCCCCCCCCCCTCCCCCCCCTCCCCCCCCCAACACTATACTACTCAATATTCTCGAGATGTTGCGCCGGGCGATGCCTTTTCACCCCCCACCCTACCCCCACCCTACCCCCACCCACCCCCTCCCCTCCCTGCCCCTTTCCTCTCTCCCACCCTCCCTTTCCCCTTCCCTCCCTCCTCCTCCAGAGACGGTCTTTGGGGAGGGAGGAGGGCAGAGAGAAGGAGGGAGGGAGAGAGGGAGGGAACATGACTTAGGACACCCCTCCCCCCACCCTCCATTGCCAGTGGGGGGGGCCCCTCCCTCCCATCTCTTCCCTTGTGCTTCCTGGGCGGGGGGAATGGGGGATGGGGGCACTAGGGATGAGGGAGGGAGGGAGGGGGGATGGTAAAAGATACCCCCACCCTAGTAGAAATCCCTCCCCCCCACTTCAGGGGGGCATGTGGGATTTCAGACTGAAAGACGGGAGTGATAAATCCCTCCCTCCCTCCCCCCTCAATCTGGTCTGTCAATCCCTTTTCAAATCCCCTTTTCGGTCACACCGAATCCCCCCACCTCCCTCAGCCTGGGAAGGGAAGGATATAGAAAACGGGAGACGGGTTCACAAGTGGGTGTGTGGGGGGAGGGGGGGTGTACCGTGTCGTGTGTGTGGGGGGGAGGGAGGGTGTTAGGTGACGTCACTCGGGAAGGTCAACTTCCACATTGACCTCACACGAGAGAGAGGTCATCTTCCCCGTAAGACTGAAAGAATGACCTAGGGTACGACGGTACGTGACCCTGGAGCACGACGGTACGTGACCCTCGACCACGACGGTACGTGACCCTTGAGCACGACGGTACGTGACCCTTGAACACGACGGTACGTGACCCTGGAGCACGACGGTACGTGACCCTTGAGCACGACGGTACGTCACCCTTGAGCACGACGGTACGTGACCCTGGACCACGACGGTACATGACCCCTGACCACGACGGTACGTGACCCCTTGAGCACGACGGTACGTGACCCTGGAGCATGACGGTACGTGACCCTGGAGCACGACGGTACGTGACCCTGGAGCACGACGGTACATGACCCTTGAGCACGACGGTACACGACCCTTGACCACGACGGTACGTGACCCCTTGAGCACGACGGTACGTGACCCTTGAACACGACGGTACGTGACCCCTGGAGCATGACGGTACGTGACCCCTTGAGCACGACGGTACGTGAACCCTTGAGCACGACGGTACGTGACCCTTAAATTCAATGACCTGACCTTTGACCTGACCCACTGTGTTCAAGAGGTTAAAAAGACTTGAGTCATGGACGTTCAAATTTGTTATGTGATGCGAGAATTGCTGTGTGTGTTGTGTTGTGTCCAGACCTCGTCAATGGTGTGGTGTGGGGAGATTAAAATGGCATGTGGGGAGACTAGATAGGCCAGAGGGGAGGCTTTGGGGAGGCTAGTCAGGCTCTGTGTGTGTGTGTGTGTGTGTGTGTGTGTGTGTGTGTGTGTGTGTGTGTGTGTGTGTGTGGGAAAGAAAATGGGATAACTGATAATTGAGTGAAAGGGGAGATGGTGGACGTCCCTTGGGGGCGGGGGGGGCGAAGACTGTGATGAAATTGGGTCATAATGATGATGATAATGATGATAATGATAATGATAATGATGATAATAATGATGATAATGAAGATAATGAAGATAATAATGATGATAATGATGATAATGATGATAATGAAGATAATGAAGATAATGAAGATAATAATGATGATAATGATAATGATCATTGTGGCGAGGGATCCCACTGGCCGTTACGTCATTGGCTTTTATTATAGGGGAACCCATTTCCTGATGGGATGGGATGGGATGGGATGGGATGGGATGGGATGATTCAGTCGTTGGGTGTCCCCAGGGGCCTGGGTGGGACGACGACCACGACCAGCGTTGTGTGGGAGAGATAGATAGATAGATAGAGAGAGAGATAGATAGATAGATAGAGAGAGAGAGAGAGAGAGAGAGAGAGAGAGAGAGAGAGAGAGAGAGAGAGAGAGAGAGCGTACCACAACACCCAGCTCATTATACGAAGCTAATTAAGACCATTACTGTCCATGGTGTTGGCTAGGCCAGCTGAGGACCCAGGGTTGTGTGGGGGAGGGTTATTAAACACACACACACACACACACACACACGGAGGAGACGCCCTTCGGTGAGACGCCCTTCGGTGGATAGTTTATCCAAGTGGAAAGGGCACGAAGGAGGCTATGAGACGGGTCTGGCTTAGTGGAGGAACCA
>NC_092233.1:59681859-59726859 GCF_036320965.1 Panulirus ornatus
CCTTTCCCCCTTTCTTCCCCCTTTCTTCCCCGAGAGAGAGTGGGGGGGGGGATGTGGGGAAGCGTTGGGGACTTCGCAAAGGAAGCCCCCCCCCCCCCCCACATCCCCGTCTCGTTGGTTCCCCGTTTTTCGCCCACGTCAGAGCCAGAGGCTGTGCACGTCACCACCGACCAGGTGCGCCCATGTGATCCCCCGCTGCGCATAATGTCTCTCTCTCTCTCTCTAGATCTCTTGCGAATCCGCTCAAGCTGTGGTGGGGGGAGGGGGGGGTGGGGAAGGGGGGGAAAGTGGCTTCCCCCCCTCCTGTTGTGGGGGTCTAACACTGACCAACCCGCGTGCAACCTTCTTTGAAAGACATTTTGACGGTTGGATGGTTGTGGGTGAGTCCATATCATCCTCCGCTGTACGCGCTGGTGGGGGATGAGCTATACGGGGAAGGAGGAGGGGTTGGTGGCTCTCTACCATCACGTGACCCCCTTCAGCAGACTCTTGTGACGCGTCGCGTCAACCGCTGACGTATTCGATTTCAATTTATTACGTCTTTTACGTGTCGACTTTGCCTGGGGGGGCATGCGCGCGCACTGCATGGTTCCTCTGGTGGATGAGGGTTGGTCGCGTTCAGCAGCTCTCTCTCTCTCTCTCTCTCTCTCTCTCTCTCTCTCTCTCTCTCTCTCTCTCTCTCTCTCTCTCTCTGGGGGTGTGGTGATAGTGGGAGGGGGAGTCTGAAGTGCCCCTGGGTTCTTCCCGTTCCCCCAGAGAGATGTGTGTGTGTGTGTGTGTGTGTGTGTGTGTGTATGTGTGTGTGTGTATGTGTGTGTGTGTATGTGTGTGTGTGTGTGTGTGTGTGTGTGTATGTGTGTGTGTGTGTGTGTGTGTGTGTGTGTGTGTGTGTGTGTATGTGTATGTGTGTGTGTGTGTGTGTGTGTGTATGTGTGTGTGTGTGTGTGTGTGTGTGTGTGTGTGTATGTGTGTGTGTGTGTGTGTGTGTGTGTGTGTGTGTGTGTGTGTGTGTGGGTGGGTGTGTCTCGACCCTGATGGGTAGTTAGCTAGGCAATTAGGACCCGTCTGCGCGTCCTTGAAGCTGAGCTTAAGCTCTTTTGTGTTTTCTGGGGAGCTGGGGTGGCTGAACGGTTGTGTGTGTGTGTGGGTCAGCCATCTGCTGTACCCAGGGTTCGAGGACGCCTCCATTTTGATAAGCTAACGGAATGACGCGTTTTTTTTTGTACACTTAGACCGTTTTTGTATACGATTTCACTTGGAAAATGCCCTCTCTCTCTCTCTCTGTAGGGTGCTAGAGGGCAAGAAAGAGGTAATAGGAGGGAGGGAGAGGGCAACAAAGTGTTATTCCATGAGGGAAGGAAGGAAGGAAGGGACAAGAAAGAGCTATGTTATTCTGTGCCTTACGGACGTGTTGAGGTGTGCCTTCACCCACCTCCCTCTGTTGTTGGTGTTGCTTCTGTGATCAATCGGGTTGTTCCAGGCCGCTTCTCAGAGGCCCCACAGTTGGGACCAGTGTCTTGGTCCCAAGTGGAATAGGGTCTTGGTCCCTAATGGAATAGGGTCTTGGTCCCAAATGGAATAGGGTCTTGGTCCCGAATGGAACCGTCTCTTGGTCCCAAATGGAAGAGTGTCTTGGTCCCAAATGGAACAGGGTCTTGGTCCCAAATGGAACAGGGTCTTGGTCCCAAATGGAACAGGGTCTTGGTCCCAGATGGAATAGGGTCTTGGTCCCAGATGAACCAGCGTCTTGGCTCTAAATGGAGCGTCTAGGTGGAGGCAAGGCTAGGGCGTGCAGTGGGGTGGTATTACCATAGACTTCCTTTTTATGGTTAAAAGTTCAAACTATTGAGAAGTCTAAGTGGGAGGTATTTCCCCTGTGAACTTTACACACTTTAGAACTTGAAGATAAAGTTTCTATATATATATATATATATATATATATATATATATATATATATATATATATATATATATATATATATATATATAATATATATATATATAAATGTCAGATGATTGAACAATGTTAAAGTTGATGGTGTGTTGTTAAAGTTCACAGGTCATTAGAAATGGTTTATGGTTATAGATTAGATGTAGGGTAATAGTGCCCCATTAACATTACCCCATCATTAGTGCCCCATCATCAGTGCCCCATTATCATTACCCTGTCATCAGTGCCCCATCATCAGTGCCCCATCATAAGTGCCCATCATCATCAGTGCCCCACTCACCTCAACCTACCCAACACCCCCTCCTATCCATGTGCCCTCCTAGACAAGTGCCCCTTCACTCTCACCCCCCATTTACCCCCCTAGCCAAGTGCCCCCCCACCAACCTATCCCCCTCGCCAAGTGCCTCCCTCTCCCCCCTTCACCCATGCCATCATTACACCACCGACAGATTAAAAACTCAGTGAAAAATCTGGTTCCTCCCGCTCTCTCACCACACTCACAACCTGGATGTCCCACCCGTCGTCACACACTCAACTCCCTTGCGGTCCTCACCACGCACTTTACTTGCACACACACACACACACACACACACACACACACACACACACACACACACACACACACACACACACACACATACATGGCTCCCTGCATACAATGATTAGAAAGATCCTTATTTTGAATGCCCTGCTCAGACAGACGCCCCCTTTACCTCAGCAGATACCCCACCCCCGCCCCTCTCAGTAGACACCCACACCCCTTTCCCTCAGTAGATACCCCACCCGCCCCTCTCAGTAGACACCCACACCCCTTCCCTCAGTAGATACCCCAACCCCGCCCCTCTCAGTAGACACCCACACCCCTTCCCTCAGTAGATACCCCACCCGCCCCTCTCAGTAGACACCCACACCCCTTCCCTCAGCAGACACTCTAGGTAGACCTATCCTCCACCCTCACCCACAGCGGACACCCCCAGCAGGTGTACGAAACCCTCAGAGCTCTGGTCTCCCTGGTTCGGGCCCTCTTCCCCCTCAGAACAGGTGGGCCGGATGATCCGTCATCCTGAACCCACCCTCAACCCACCCACAGCCCACCCCCTCCCCGTCTGACCATACCCGACCATCTCCACCCCGCAGGGCGCAGGGTCGACCCTTCTTACCCATGGCACACCCCTACCCACCTCTCTCTCTCTCTCTCTCTCTCTCTCTCTCTCTCTCTCTCTCTCTCTCTCTCTCTCTCTCTCTCTCTCTCTCTCGATGCTAATGACGCTAATGAATTCCAGCAAGCTTCGCCTTTCCCCAAGACACACACACACACACACACACACACACACACACACACACACACACCGTCTATAGACAGAGATTCCTGCAACACCCATCACTTGTCCTCCGTCGCTCCCCCTCTACCACTGAAACAATGTGACGAAACGAAGGAAGGTGGGCAGTTTAAACTTGCATTTCAACGACTCATTCCATCCTTAAAAACGTCTTAAGAAAAAGAGAAATAACAACTGGGGAAAGAGGGACTATTATAATTGTTTTTTTTTACATCTCCAAAATCATGGTCGTGTGTGTGTTGGTGGTCGCTGATGATGGTGGCTGCGTGTCTCGTGTTTTGTGGTGACGCCCTCCTACCAGGAGCAGGGTAAGTGTGGTTCTCGCCCTTAGGCAGAACCCGGGGACAGACGGACAGACAGACGCACACCACAATGTGTCATTACGTCGCCGTGCAGGGGACGCCTGAGGCTTGCTGGCCCTCCCTCCCTCTCTCCGTCCCTCCGTCCCTCCCTCCGTTTCTCCCTCCCTCCCTCTCTCCGTTCCTCCCTCCTTCCCTCTCCGTCCCTCCCTCCTTCCCTCCGTCCCTCCCTCCGTCCCTCTCTCCCTCCCTCCCTCCGTCCGTCCCTGTCTCCGTCCCTCCCTCCGTCCGTCTCTCCGTCCGTCCGTCCTTCCCTCCCTCCCTCCGTCCGTCCCTCTCTCCGTCCCTCCCTCCGTCCGTCTCTCCCTCCGTCCCTCCGTCCGTCCGTCCCTCCCTCTCTCCGTCCCTCCTAGGGACCCTGAACTTCGCGTTGACACGTATCGTGCGACAGACGCATTTGCGACTGACGTAGAGGGATAGAACATTGGGGGGGGGGGGGGTGGTTTAGAACTACTTACGTCACGAGTCGTTATCATCTCCTGTCGTAGTTCGGTCGTTCCCGGGGGGCTTGAACGACCTCCTTCGTCGTGTCCCACTCCGGCAGGTGATGCTGACTGAAGATCACAGCGCAGACCTCCATACACGCAGCGGGGAGTGAGGTGGGGTCCGCGGCGATCTCGCGCAGACCACCCCAACCCGCCTTCGCCATTCGCACAGCCAAGAAGACCTCTTACCTCCATGGCCTCACACGGTGTTTGGCGTCAGTAGTGACCCCGCGCCGTGTGTGTGTGTGTGTGTGTGTGTGTGTGGGTTTGGGTGTGTGAGTGTGTGTGTGTGTGTGTGTGTGTGTGGGTTTGGGTGTGTGAGTGTGTGTGTGTGTGTGGGTGTGTGTGTGTGTGGGTGTGTGGGTGTGTGTGTGTGTGAGTGTGTGTGTGTGTGTGTGTGGCTGGGTTTATTTTTCTAGTGCCTTCCTTTTAAGATTACCTCGTTAAACCCTTGGTTAAACCACTGACTTGAAGTTATACATCATAAACCTTTTCAAGAAAACCAGCAACTGGAGAGTAGATTTTTTTTATTTTAAAGGAGAATGGTTAAGGTAATTTATACGCAAAAGGGTTAAGGTAATTCATACGCTAAATGGTTAAAGTAATTTATACGCAAAATGGTTAAGTTAGTATATACGCAAAATGGTTGAGGTAATTCTTACGGAAAATGGTTATATATATATATATATATATATATATATATATATATATATATATATATATATATATATATATATATATATATATATACGTTATTACATGCCGCTGTCAGTTAAAAGGTCCAGGTGTTGTGTGAGTTATTTATAGTGTTGACAGCGGGTGGGTGGGGCGTGTGGGGCCTGACGCAGAAGATTGGGGTCACACCTTCCCTTGCTTGCCTACCTGCTTGCCTACCTACCTACCTGCTTACCTTCCTGCTTGCTTGCCTTCCTTCCTTCCTTCCTTCCTCCAACCTTCAATCAACGAAGGCCATCCACCTCACTCATGGGGGGGGGGGGGGGGGGGTGTCCGTGTCCACACACACACACACACACACACAGGCGCCGCTCCTCCACCATCATGACATACAAACACACTCCAAGATGAGCGAGGTCTGGGAGACTGACTGTGTCACCTGCCGTAGACGTGTGACCAACACCTGGAGGGTCACTTAGACAATGTAGGGAGAGAGAGAGAGAGAGAGAGAGAGAGAGAGAGAGAGAGAGAGAGAGAGAGAGAGAGAGAGAGAGAGAGAGAATGGTAGAAGTAGACTCGGGAAATGGATGGAAGCGTGACGAGGAGACGATAGATAAGAGTGCGTGACGAGCAGACGATAGATAGAGTGCGTGACGAGGAGACGATAGAAATAGTGTCTGTGACGAGGAGGCGATAGATAGAGTGCGTGACGAGGAGACGATAGATAGAGTGCGTGTGACGAGCAGACGATAGATAAGAGTGCGTGACGAGGAGACGATAGATAAGAGTGCGTGACGAGGAGACGATAGATAAGAGTGCGTGACGAGGAGACGATAGATAAGAGTGCGTGACGAGGAGACGATAGATAGAGTGCGTGACGAGGAGACGATAGATAGAGTGCGTGACGAGGAGGCGATAGATAGAGTGCGTGACAGAGGGAACCCCGTGGTGTTAGGCTTTCTAACATGATGCACAGATGTTAGACGCAGTGTTACGGTTAGGAAAGGTTAGGAAAAAAATGGAAATAGAAATTGTAAAGAGAAAGAGAAAGAACGAGATATACGCGCGTTAATATACGCACTACGCTAAGTAAAAGTCTTAAGAGAATATTGCTTTCACCACATGTGAGGGAGGAAGATGCAATATTATTGCTTGAAATGGTACTTGTGGGCGTATGAAGTCGATATCATGGAAGAAGTATTCATATACATGAGTATACATATGAGTATACATGGTGAAAAAGATCCTAATTAAGTGCGTGATGAAGTATATTTCTATATAGCGTCCTAGCTAACGTCTCTTCGTTGTATATCAACTGACTGTTATATTTCTCTCTTGTGTCTCCCCTGATGATGTGATTATGACACGAAAGTGCACTTGGGAACTTATCGTGTTTCATTTCCCCAGTGGACTCATAGGAATATAAGTATACATATACATGTAAGTGTACATATATGTATGTGTATAAGTTGAAGGGATAATGTTATACCAGGAGAAATAAAGAAATATTTGTGGGATGACTTAAGGAAAACATTCAAAAGAAAACTTAGATATATGGATGTGGTCAGTCCCAGATGAACTGCCCTTCTGGTTGATGTTAGGTTAGGTCCTTCCTTCTTTCCTTCCTTCCTTCCTTCCTTTATTCCTTCCTTCCTTCCTTCCTTCCTTCTTTCCTTCATTAATTAATTCATTCATTCATTCATTCGTGTCTCCGTCCCCTGGCTGCTTCTCCTGAGCCCGCGCACACACACACACACACACACACACACACACACACACACACACACACACACACACTTTAATTATGTCGTATATTTGCTTGGTGGTCCCCCCCCCCCCCGTGTGAGCCATGACGGTGGAGGTAATTTCCCCCCCCAACCCAACCCCTTGAGGGGGGGGGGGGGGGGAGGAAGGTTAATTTTAGGTAAACCGTAAAGGCAAGGCAAGGCTTGGGTAAGGTAAGGTTGTGGCATCACACACACACACACACACACACACACACACACACACACACTTACACACACACACACACACACTTACACACACACACACACACACACACACACACACACACACACACAGTTGAGGCTCGTGTGAGGGGAAATTCTGATGTGGGTGCCATATTGACTGGGTGGTTTCAAAGGCGCCCATCTCCTTGCCCCCCCTTCAACCCCTTCCCCCCGCCCACAGGAAGCCTGGGCGGCCACCCCCCCCCCCTATAAGGCCGCCCACAGCCACCCATCTGTCATCCATGTTTCTTCCTGTCATCCAACAATTTGTCTTTTGAATTTCGTAATTTTTGTGTCTGAAATTTTTAGAAATAAATGAATTTACCAACTGATCTGCTTTTATTCTTAATTATTTTATTTATTCTTAATTTGATAATTTTTCTATTTAGAAACTGTGTGTGTGTGTGAGTATATATATATATATATATATATATATATATATATATATATATATATATATATATATATATATATATATATATATTTGACAGTTTTCTTAAGTGTATTTCGGATGTATCAGGCTCAATAAAACACTAAATAAAAGATATAGATAAACGAAGAATTCTAGACCTTTGCATAATTAGAATAAATTACTTATTTCTTTTTTTTTTCTTCGTTGCAGGTGAGTGTTGTGTTGTGATCTTCTGTGCGGGTCAATATGACAGGTAAGATCAGTACTTATGGTGGCTATGATTTTAATGCACACACACACACACACACACACACACAGACACACACACACACACACACACACACACACACACACACACTTACACGCACACTTACACTTATATTCTTGAAGTTTGACTCATGAGCCTACTCTCTCTCTCTCTCTCTCTCTCTCTCTCTCTCTCTCTCTCTCTCTCTCTCTCTCTCTCTCTCTCTCTCTCTCTCTCTCTCTCTCTCTCTCTCTCTCTCTCTCTCTCTCTCTCTCTCTCTCTCTCTCTCTCTCTCTCTCTCTCTCTCTCTCTCTCTCTCTCTCTCCAGGGGGGATAATGAAACACGGTAAGTTCCCAAGTGCACCTTCGTGTCCTAATCACATCATCAGGGGAGACACAAGAGAGAAATGTAACAAGTCAGTTGATGTACTACGAGGAGACGTTAGCAAGGACGCCATTTGGTGAATGGCAGGAAATCCTCCCCTCTCGTTTTTGATTTTCCAAAAGGAGGAACAGAGAAGGGGGCCAAATGAGGATTTCCCTCAAAGGCTCAGTCCTCTGTTCTTAACGCTACCTCGCCAGCGCGGGAGATGGCGAACGGTATAAAAAAAAATTTATATATATATATATATATATATATATATATATATATATATATATATATATATATATATATATTTTACATGATGGCTATCCAAGGTCATGGGGGCCACTCCACCACCCCCTCCCCCCTTCCAGGTCACAGGTCGCCCAAGTTACGGTAGCTGCCCAGGTCAGCTGGCACTCAAGGAGGTCAGGTGGCCTGGTCTGGTCCCACCGAACAGCCTAGTATGGTAGTTTATGGTAGTTTCGTATCATATGTGTGATGGTCTTTCACGGCATTTTGGCAGATGCTAATTTTATTATTCAAATATTCTCCCCACCTGCTTGCATAGTTATTAATCCCCTGGGAGAGAGAGAGAGAGAGAGAGAGAGAGAGAGAGAGAGAGAGAGAGAGAGAGAGAGAGAGAGAGAGAGGAGTGAGGGCAATACCTTCGTTTAGAAATATTCGCAGACTCTTGAGAATATTCCACTGTGTTGGATGTATTCCCTGGGGTTATCCCAGATAGGGATATTCCCCTCCTAATCTCGTTGGGAATACTATCATTGAATATTCGGATATGAGGATATTCTGCGTACGTATTGGTCATATATAGAAATATTTGAGCCACTGGAACGTATTGGCCTTTTATGTATCATCGTATTGAAAATGTGGAGTTGGTCTGTTGTATGTAGAGGGTCCGTGTGGGTGTGTTGTATGTAGAGGGTCCGTGTGGGTCTGCTGTATGTAGAGGGTCCGTGTGGGTCTGTTGTATGTAGAGGGTCCGTGTGGGTCTGTTGTATGTAGAGGGTCCGTGTGGGTCTGTTGTATGTAAAGGGTCCATGTGGGTCTGTTGTATGTAGAGGACCCGTGTGGGTCTGTTGTATGTAGAGGGTCCGTGTGGGTCTGTTGTATGTAGAGGGTCCGTGTGGGTCTGCTTGGGGTGGGTGGGGGGGGCGGCCTGGTATGTGAGTACCGTGGTTCTCGTTTTCCGGGGACCTGGTTCACTTCAGGACCTGGGAGAGGCCACCAGCTGGTGTAGAAGGAGGAGGAAGAGGAGGAGGAGGAGAAGGAGGAAGCGTAAGGAGGAGGAGGAGGGAGGAGGAGAAGGAGGAGAGGAGGGAGGTAGCGTAAGGGTGAGGTACGAGTTCTTAGGACTGGGCTATAAGGGGGGCGCCCCCTAGCCACGCCACCCCATGCCTGGGTGCTGCTGGACACGGTGTATCCCGGCTAGAAGTGACGACTGCGTCAGGAAAAATAAAAACTTGCCCAAAGAAACCTGTTCCCAGCTTGGAGGATAAATACTTTCCTTCTGGGGGGGGAGATGGGGGCAATGATGGCGTCTTTCATTCCAAAGTCGACGGTATGTAACCCCCTTCCCGTTTTCGCTATGTGGGTAGGCTCAGTAGAAGAAGCAGAAGGGGTTTCAAGGAGGTCCACGTTTTCTTCGACAGCGTCTGGAAATGGATGGCATGTCTTAGGAGATGATCAGGGGGGTCGTGTGTGTAGATCCGGGGGTGGTGGTGTAGAGGAGGAGGCAGGGGCTCCCCTCCAGAAGGACGGGGGGAAGGGGCTTTTCCAGCCTCCGGGTGGGGGAGGGAGGAACCTGGAGTGCATTCCAGGAGACAGGCAGCCAGCCACTTCCAGGCCTGCAGCAGCAGGAGGAGGAGGAGGAGGTGGAAGGCAGGCTGGAACGTGGAGATGGCTCAGTGGGTATGGAAGATCCAGGGTGACGGACAGTACAAGGTTCTGGTAACTAGTGTGTTGAAAGTACAAGGTTCTGATACCTAGTGTGTAGAGAGCACAAGGTTGTGGTACCTAGTGTGTTGACAGGCGGTAACATAATGTCGTGTCCAGTGGGATCCTTGTGGTTGTAGGTAACATATTAAGGTTGTGAGCGTAGGTTGTAGGAAGGTCACCAGTGCATCGGTTGGGATGGGTTACCCGCACTTGACATGACTGGTTTTCTACCCCAGCAGCCCGGGCTGGGTACCCAGGCTGCTGGGTTAGGGGGAGGGCGTTGTTGATCGACCAGGTTGTTGAAATCCGCCATGCAGCCCCATCAACCATGGCTGGTCTGATACTGATTCAAAAATGTTCTTAAATACTTTCACTCTACAACCCGGACAGCCTTAGACCCCCCGGATGTGCAGTGTTTCACTCTCTCTCTCTCTCTCTCTCTCTCTCTCTCTCTCTCTCTCTCTCTCTCTCTCTCTCTCTCTCTCTCTCTCTCTCTCCGGATTACAGGCACACTATTTTTTTTCTTTTTTTTTTTACAGGGTCTTCTATGCCTGTCGTGCCAGTAGGGAAGTATTTCCCAGTCTATGTAGGTTTAGAACCAAGCCTCCTTATTTTTTTTTAGGATTCTATGGGTGTACATAATGATATACGTCCCTCGTTTACTCTCCTACAGCCTCAAATGACTGTAGTAGTGTTGCCTGTTAGTTTATTCTGTGTAGCGGGTCAGGACAGGCCTTGAAATATCTTTGATCACTTTCTAACTACAGTTTCGCCTGTCTTGTAGGGTAGTGTCAACAGACGTCAGTATTCTACACTTTGAGAGTGATAAAGGCTTGGAGAGCGTTGCCACCGACTTTTTCCCCTCACTTATCTTGAAGATCCGCAAGATCCACCTTGCCATCTTGATGGAAGTGGCAACTGTTGCTTCGCCACGTTGGCTGAATATACTACTGTCGTCGGACATGATCACCCCCATGTCTTTCACGTTGGTCAGTCGTATATATGACAGTGTGTCTGTGTGTCTGTTCGGTATTCTGTACTGTTGATTAACAGACTTCTTTACTTTTCCACATACTGGAGGAGTTGGAATTTATCTCCCTTGGGAATAAAAAAAACACGTCCTTGGAAGACTTTGTTTTATGTTTGTCTATAGTTTTTCTGTGTCCCTTTTTTGACGAAACCTGTATAACTTCAGTGCCATCTGGGGAGGGTGACTTGAAAGTATGGCTCGTGTTTGCGACCACGTCATACTGGAAAGGGGCAAAGAACAGAAGAGGCGCAAGCACAGTGCCTTTGGGAGACATAGCCTTGTTTTTGTTATTGTTGTTGTTGGCCAGTCATCTTGGTCCTCCTCCAGAACCAGTTATATCTTCCCTTCCTTCGCCAGTCAGTCTGTCCAGTCAACCACGTACTCCAGACTGTAGTAACTGGTTCAACAAGTCACGAATGACAAGCGTGTGGATCAGTGTGGAGTCAGTCAGCACACAGCCATGTTTAAAATTCCCTCGATTCATAGAAAGACAAATACTGTTACTCTCTCTCTCTCTCTCTCTCTCTCTCTCTCTCTCTCTCTCTCTCTCTCTCTCTCTCTCTCTCTCTCTCTCTCTCTCTCTCCCTCTCTCTCTCTTTTGGGTCATGACTTCTTAAGGGTTGTCTGGGAAAAATCTATGTTTGTCCGAATGAATGAATTATACGCCGTGCGTATAGTGCGTAAGTGGGGGGAGGGAGGGAAAGTGAGGGCAAGGGGTTAAGCCGTTTGGTCGCATGGTACCATGTTTGGAGGCCCCTCTGGCTCTCATGGTACCATGCTGGGAGGCCATGAGTCCCATGGTACCATGCTGGGAGGCCATGAGTCCCATGGTACCCATGGACCGGACTGAACTGGGGGTCACTTGCGTGTTATTAATGCCAACGACCAAGACGCAGCCATGCGAGAAGCCAGCTCCCGCAGGTGCGGCAGAGTGGGGGGGGATGGGGGGGGTGTGTGAGCCCCCCCCATCCCGCAACCCCAGGTTGTGGGGGGTGGGTGGGTGGTAGGGGGTGGGTCGGGGGTATGGTATCGCCTGGATGGATCTTGCAGAAGCGTGGGTCATTTTGAGTGGCGGTAGTCGGTTCGTTCCAGCGGTAGTCGGTTCGTTCCAGCGGTATGGTTCGTTCCAGCGGTATGGTTCGTTCCAGCGGTATGGTTCGTTCCAGCGGTATGGTTCCTTCCAGCGATACTGTCCGTTTCAGCGGTATGGTTCATTTCAGCGGTACGATGTTACTTGAGTGGTGACGACCGTTTCAGTGGTACGGTTCGTTTCAGTGGAACAAGGTTTCTTTCAGCGATCTGGTTCGTTGCACTAGTATGGTTCATTCCAGTAGAACGGTTCATTCCATAGGCACGGTTCACGTGAGTGTGGTATAGTTGACGTCTGTTTCACACAAGTCGAGGAAAGCTGTGTGCGCGGGTCCCCCTGCTAGGTTGGCTGAGCCCTAGCTGTGCCACGCGAGGGAGGGAGGAAGGGGTGTGCCACACTCGACTTAAATAGGTCTATTTCTGGTGTTGTTGATGCGTGTGCTTGCCAGAGTGAACACCCAGCCCCCCCTCCTCCATCCCGCTGCCTGGCTGAAGAGATAACATTACCAACCAGCCACCCAGCCAACCACCCAGCCAACCACCCAGCCAGCCAACCAGCCAGTCAGCCAGCCTGACCCTGGGCGACTCCACGCTACGCCAGCATGGTAGATGTGAGGGGTGGGGTGTGGTGGGGGGCGACGTAGGACACAGCACAAGACGAGGTGGAGACACAGGCCTCTCTCTCTCTCTCTCTCTCTCTCTCTCTCTCTCTCTCTCTCTCTCTCTCTCTCTCTCATATATATATATATATATATATATATATATATATCTCACAAGTTCTTGAAGGTACAACCCTGGAATGAACTTAAGGATAAAGAAGGACCCTGCAAGGACATGGTCACACCCATCGACAACGGTAACCTCCAGAAGACCGATTTCGACGATGAAGGCCTGCACTGTGGCTGAGAGATTGACTTGAGGAGGCAGAAGTGATATTGTGACTGTGATTGTGTCAGCGTCGCGTCGCCTCGCCGCAGTGTATCGAGACAGACTTCCCCAGAACTTTTAAAGGGGAAGTAAATGTTTATAGTTGTGTTAATGGAGTGATAGTTTTCATGCATGGTGTTTTTGACAAGAAAATAGTGAAGTTGGAGAAAAATGTAGCTTAGACATTGAAGCTTATTGATACAGTGGTGAAATTGATGAGAACTGCTATTGACGTTTGTGTGAATAAATTGTACATTTCCTTTTCCATAGCCAGAGGTTGAACCATTATGTGACATTCATTTTTTTCATTCATTTCAAGCTAAAAGTTTGTTTTATAAATTGTTTCTTACATTTTTCATATGTATATATATGTATGTGTGTGTGTGTGTGTGTATGTGCGTATGTATGTGTATGTGTGTGTGTGTGTATATGTATATATATATGTATATTATCCCTGGGGATAGGGGTGAAAGAATACTTCCCACGTATTCCTCGCGTGTCGTAGAAAGCGACTAGAGGGGACGGGAGCGGGGGGCCGGAAATCCTCCCCTCCTTGTATTAACTTTCTAAAATGGGAAACAGAAGAAGGAGTCACGCGGGGAGTGATCATCCTCCTCGAAGGCTCAGAGTGGGATGCCTAAATGTGTGTGGATGTAACCAAGATGTGAAAAAAGGAGAGATAGGTAGTATGTTTGAGGAAAGGAACCTGGATGTTTTGGCTCTGAGTGAAACGAAGCTCAAGGGTAAAGGGGAAGAGTGGTTTGGAAATGTCTGGGGAGTGAAGTCAGGGGTTAGTGAGAGGACAAGAGCAAGGGAAGGAGTAGCAATACTCCTGAAACAGGAGTTGTGGGAGTATGTGATAGAATGCAAGAAAGTAAATTCTCGATTAATATGGGTAAAACTGAAAGTTGATGGAGAGAGGTGGGTGATTATTGGTGCATATGCACCTGGGCATGAGAAGAAAGATCATGAGAGGCAAGTGTTTTGGGAGCAGCTAAATGAGTGTGTTAGCGGTTTTGATGCACGAGACCGGGTTATAGTGATGGGTGATTTGAATGCAAAGGTGAGTAATGTGGCAGTTGAGGGAATAATTGGTATGCATGGGGTGTTCAGTGTTGTAAATGGAAATGGTGAAGAGCTTGTAGATTTATGTGCTGAAAAAGGACTGATGATTGGGAATACCTGGTTTAAAAAGCGAGATATACATAAGTATACTTATGTAAGTAGGAGAGATGGCCAGAGAGCGTTATTGGATTACGTGTTAATTGACAGGCGCGCGAAAGAGAGACTTTTGGATGTTAATGTGCTGAGAGGTGCAACTGGAGGGATGTCTGATCATTATCTTGTGGAGGCTAAGGTGAAGATTAGTATGGGTTTTCAGAAAAGAGGAGTGAATGTTGGGGTGAAGAAGGTGGTGAGAGTAAGTGAGCTTGGGAAGGAGACCTGTGTGGGGAAGTACCAGGAGAGACTGTGTACAGAATGGAAAAAGGTGAGAACAATGGAAGTAAGGGGAGTGGGGGAGGAATGGGATGTATTTAGGGAATCAGTGATGGATTGCGCAAAAGATGCTTGTGGCATGAGAAGAGTGGGAGGTGGGCTGTTTAGAAAGGGTAGTGAGTGGTGGGATGAAGAAGTAAGAGTATTAGTGAAAGAGAAGAGAGAGGCATTTGGACGATTTTTGCAGGGAAAAAATGCAATTGAGTGGGAGAAGTATAAAAGAAAGAGACAGGAGGTCAAGAGAAAGGTGCAAGAGGTGAAAAAAAGGGCAAATGAGAGTTGGGGTGAGAGACTATCAGTAAATTTTAGGGAGAATAAAAAGATGTTCTGGAAGGAGGTAAATAGGGTGCGTAAGACAAGGGAGCAAATGGGAACTTCAGTGAAGGGCGCAAATGGGGAGGTGATAACAAGTAGCGGTGATGTGAGAAGGAGATGGAATGAGTATTTTGAAGGTTTGTTGAATGTGTCTGATGACAGAGTGGCAGATATAGGGTGTTTTGGTCGAGGTGGTGTGCAAAGTGAGAGGGTTAGGGAAAATGATTTGGTAAACAGAGAAGAGGTAGTAAAAGCTTTGCGGAAGATGAAAGCCGGCAAGGCAGCAGGTTTGGATGGTATTGCAGTGGAATTTATTAAAAAAGGGGGTGACTGTATTGTTGACTGGTTGGTAAGGTTATTTAATGTATGTATGACTCATGGTGAGGTGCCTGAGGATTGGCGGAATGCGTGCATAGTGCCATTGTACAAAGGCAAAGGGGATAAGAGTGAGTGCTCAAATTACAGAGGTATAAGTTTGTTGAGTATTCCTGGTAAATTATATGGGAGGGTATTGATCGAGAGGGTGAAGGCATGTACAGAGCATCAGATTGGGGAAGAGCAGTGCGGTTTCAGAAGTGGTAGAGGATGTGTGGATCAGGTGTTTGCTTTGAAGAATGTATGTGAGAAATACTTAGAAAAGCAAATGGATTTGTATGTAGCATTTATGGATCTGGAGAAGGCATATGATAGAGTTGATAGAGATGCTCTGTGGAAGGTATTAAGAATATATGGTGTGGGAGGCAAGTTGTTAGAAGCAGTGAAAAGTTTTTATCGAGGATGTAAGGCATGTGTACGTGTAGGAAGAGAGGAAAGTGATTGGTTCTCAGTGAATGTAGGTTTGCGGCAGGGGTGTGTGATGTCTCCATGGTTGTTTAATTTGTTTATGGATGGGGTTGTAAGGGAGGTAAATGCAAGAGTCCTGGAAAGAGGGGCAAGTATGAAGTCTGTTGGGGATGAGAGAGCTTGGGAAGTGAGTCAGTTGTTGTTCGCTGATGATACAGCGCTGGTGGCTGATTCATGTGAGAAACTGCAGAAGCTGGTGACTGAGTTTGGTAAAGTGTGTGGAAGAAGAAAGTTGAGAGTAAATGTGAATAAGAGCAAGGTTATTAGGTACAGTAGGGGTGAGGGTCAAGTCAATTGGGAGGTGAGTTTGAATGGAGAAAAACTGGAGGAAGTGAAGTGTTTTAGATATCTGGGAGTGGATCTGTCAGCGGATGGAACCATGGAAGCGGAAGTGGATCATAGGGTGGGGGAGGGGGCGAAAATTTTGGGAGCCTTGAAAAATGTGTGGAAGTCGAGAACATTATCTCGGAAAGCGAAAATGGGTATGTTTGAGGGAATAGTGGTTCCAACAATGTTGTATGGTTGCGAGGCGTGGGCTATGGATAGAGATGTGCGCAGGAGGATGGATGTGCTGGAAATGAGATGTTTGAGGACAATGTGTGGTGTGAGGTGGTTTGATCGAGTAAGTAACGTAAGGGTAAGAGAGATGTGTGGAAATAAAAAGAGCGTGGTTGAGAGAGCAGAAGAGGGTGTTTTGAAATGGTTTGGGCACATGGAGAGAATGAGTGAGGAGAGATTGACCAAGAGGATATATGTGTCGGAGGTGGAGGGAACGAGGAGAAGAGGGAGACCAAATTGGAGGTGGAAAGATGGAGTGAAAAAGATTTTGTGTGATCGGGGCCTGAACATGCAGGAGGGTGAAAGGAGGGCAAGGAATAGAGTGAATTGGAGTCATGTGGTATACAGGGGTTGACGTGCTGTCAGTGGATTGAATCAAGGCATGTGAAGCGTCTGGGGTAAACCATGGAAAGCTGTGTAGGTATGTATATTTGCGTGTGTGGACGTGTGTATGTACATGTGTATGGGGGGGGGGGGGTTGGGCCATTTCTTTCGTCTGTTTCCTTGCGCTACCTCGCAAACGCGGGAGACAGCGACAAAGTATAAAAAAAAAAAAAAAAAAAAAATATATATATATATATATATATATATATATATATATATATATATATATATATATATATATATATATATATATATATATATATGAGTTCATGGGGTAAAATGAAATACGAGAAGTTCCCAAGTGCACTTTCGTGTCATAATCACATCATCAGGGAAAACACAAGAGAGAAATAGACCACTCAGTACAGATTACATAAATCACTTCCATGCACTTCGTGGTCAGACAGTGCGATACAGTAATATCCCCTTGTCACGCTGACCTGTCCATTGTGCACTCGTGACCTGCCTTGACCCAGCCATGGGTCAATAACCCGTGGGTCTGGGAGAGGTCATTACACTCAGGGGGCTGGGGTGAGGTGGGGTCATGCATCTCGTTTTCATTCCTAATAACTCAGGTTTAAATTCTCGTATATGTGTACTACCGGGCGTTCGTTCGTTTATGGTCATTAGCATTGCGTTGCCTATTTTGGGGGGTTAAGGCCCATCAATTGTCCGGGTCGTTAACGACGTCAACGTTTGAAAGTATAACCAGCAGTTAAGTAATTTTGAACCATTTTTTTGTCAAGTATTTAAGATATGTTTAAAAGCCATTTAGGCCTTTGACGTCCTGAATGGCCCTTGTGCCCGAGTTATTGACATATTGCTAAATGACCCTTTAAGGGACAGGTCAAAGGTCATGACATGTCAGGTAGAATGATTTACCCTCGTGGTTAAGGGGTTAAGTATAATTAGTTTGATATATTAGGATTAAGTGTGTGTGTGTCTGTATGTGTGTGTGTGTGTGTGTGTGTAAGACTCGTTTTCGCTTTGATTTAATTGGATGATTCAAGTACGCCATTTTCATAAGCTAGTTTTGGATAAGAAACGAGGGAATTGGAGGGAGGGGGAGAAAAAAAAATCCAATTGACAGACATTGTTTACTAAATATATATGGGACGGGTTGGGTGTCTAGCGCCGTCTGGCAACCCCTCCCGTGTTGCAGGGGGTGAGTTGCCAGAGGTCGCGAGCGGCGAAAACTGGGTCGACGGCCGAGGTGGGGGAAGGGGAATTAGGTCAACGCCCGGTCATATATGTGTGTGTGTGTGTGTGTGTGTGTGGAAAGTTAGCTGGATAGCTTGCGCTTGGGAAGCCCACATGACCACCGTTGACCTCTTAATGGCTTAACGCCAGGTTTAATGGCTGTTCGCAAGGGCGCGAGTTTATCTGGAAGCGATGTTGCCATTGAAGGGTCATCGGGTTTTTTATTTTGACCTTCCGTTGGAAGGACTGTTGCCCTCTGGCGGTCATCATGGCTGTGTGGCTCACTTCAGCTTCAGCCACTTCAGGTGGCTGGCTGACTGGCTGGCTATACGGTAGACACACGTAGGTAAACCCGGCGGGTTTACCTACCATGGCAGTTTACCCCTCTAGCAGCCTGGTTTTGTAGTATACTTTAGGTAAACCAGTTCCATTTAAAGAGTGAATAGTTATTGATACGGTATTTTATTCTTTGGATGACTAGTCTTTGATGTTTATTCATTCGTTAGTTTACGTTTGATATTCATAGATTCACTCAGAACCCTGCGTGGATGTCGACTGTGTGTTTTTTCCCCTTTTTTTTTAAATTGGTATATTTTTTATTTGACATTTCAAAACATGAATTAATGATGGCCTCCCTCCTCCCCCCCCCCCCTTTTTCGTAACGCATTTTCCACTGTGATCTGTGGGACGTGTTCGCGTAGGGCGTAGCGTCAATTGGGACTTTAGCGATACGCTTTATTTACGCACATCACTAGCGTAAGCGTCTCACAGAAGATTGTGTGAGTGTGTCTTGTGTGTGCTCACAAGACCTGGGTGAAGCGTTTAATTGATGTAATACTTTCTGAGGGAGAAACATTCTTGCTATTATGTATATTTGGTTTTGTCATTCGATACAGGAATGTGTGTGTTTGAACTTCGTGTGGTAAAGGGGCGTAAAACCTTACCTATATCTATATCAATATCTATATCTTCGTGTGTTGGGTTGTGCTATAGCTATAACAACCCCCACACACCCCTCCCCAACCCCCACCCTCCCTCTTCTCACAAGAGATTGGGGTGGGGGGCGGGGGGCCCCCCTGAGTGTAAAACTCTAGATAGATAGATAGAAAGAAAGATAGATAGATAGATAGATAGATAGATAGATAGATAGAGAGAGAGAGAGAGAGAGAGAGAGAGAGAGAGAGAGAGAGAGAGAGAGAGAGAGAGAGTGTTGAGTCTGGTGGTAATGGCATGATAACCACCCCACGTTTTCTCTCACCTTGCGCCATCTTGCCCAAACATTTTACAAGCCGACCGACCGAAGCAGCGCTGATTAAACGCTTTGGGGAGGCTGTTGATGTAGGAGGCCAGGCGAGGAGAGAGAGAGACCCGTTGTGCCGCGTGAGAGAGAGAGAGAGAGAGAGAGAGAGAGAGAGAGAGAGAGAGAGAGAGAGAGAGAGAGAGAGAGAGAGAGAGAGTCATTCATGTCGCCTTGTTATTTGTTAAGAATGCCTCTCCCTCTTGGTAGAAAATGGAGTGTTGGAGGTGACTATTGGCGCCTAGGATTTTATTTTGTTTTATTTTCTTATTTATTTATATTTCTATACTAAGGATTTGCTTCCAATTAGAGCAAAAGATGCTCTGTGCGCGAGCTTCGTGCACGCCACACGTTCGCTAGCTACCGCGTGCGCTGGCTACCGCGTGCGCTGGCTCCCGCGTGCGCTGGCTACCGCGTGCGCTGGCTACCGCGTGCGCTGGCTACAGTGTGCGCTGGCTACCGCGTGCGCTGGCAGGACGAGCATGGAGGAACCTATGAGAATATTAACGATTAATACGGAAGGAGAACAAACCCTTTGAACACCCCGCGCGCGCGCGCGCGCCCTCGTGCCCCTCCCCCCCATAGACGACACCACCACCCCCCCTCACCCCACCCCCCCAGCAGGCTGGGAGGGGGGGCCCATCCCGTGCTGTGGGGGTAGGGTAGAAAACGCCATAAATCTACCGTAGGTAAACTTCATTAATCTACCTTAGGTAAACTCAGGTAAACCTAAGGTAAACAGACTTGAGACGCATTGGGCTGCCACGGGGTCCTGGCTTCCTGTATCTACCAGACTGTTGGGTTCCGCACCCCGACCGCATGCGGTCTGGGGGGGGGGGGCGCGACACCCCCCCTTTCCCAAAGCTGTTGACTGACTGACCGTTGGCAGATGGAGGGTTCCCAACTTCCCACAGGCCGCCATTGTCACATTCCTTCATCGTGTTATGGTAGATAGATAGGTAGGTAGATAAATAGATAGGTAGGTAGGTAGATAGGTAGGTAGGTAGATAAATAGATAGATAGGTAGGTAGATAGGTAGGTAGGTAGATAGATAGGTAGGTAGGTAGATAAGTAGGTAGATAGATAGATAGGTAGGTAGATAGATAGGTAGGTAGATAGATAGATCGGTAGATAGATAGATAGGTAGATAGGTAGGTAGGTAGATAGATAGGTAGATAGATAGGTAGGTAGATAGGTAGGTAGGGAGGGAGGTATTTACATACACCTTCTGGCCAATGGGTTGTTAGACTCATGAGAATGGGTCACTATTATTCCATGTGAAAGACACAAGAATTTTTTATGATGTTTATATTTATAATCATTTGCTCAAAATAAACAGGATGAGATGCACAATGATGGGGGAAATGTTGCATACGTTCGCGTGTTGCGGCCACAAACAGTGAGAGCGATCATAATAACCGTTGTAGCTGTGGTGCTGGTTATAACAACTCGAGTGTTGTGGTGATGGGGTAGAGAACACATCACATAGACACGGATGTGGTCACATGACGAGCGAACACTCTGGCGAACAAACTGGATCCAGCGACGAACACTGTGGCGAACATCCCCCAGCGACGAACACTGTGGCGAACATCCTCCAGCGACGAACACTGTGGCGAACATCCCCCAGCGACGAACACTGTGGCGAACATCCTCCAGCGACGAACACTGTGGCGAACATCCCCCAGCGACGAACACTGTGGCGAACATCCCCCAGCGACGAACACTGTGGCGAACATCCCCCAGCGACGAACACTGTGGCGAACATCCCCCAGCGACGAACACTGTGGCGAACATCCCCCAGCGACGAACACTGTGGCGAACATCCCCCAGCGACGAACACTGTGGCGAACATCCTCCAGCGACGAACACTGTGGCGAACATCCCCCAGCGAACACAGACCCAACAACGCCCACAGTTAGGTGCGTCTTGCAAGGAAACGCCAGGCTGGATCTTGCGAACCGTGTAAGACGAGAGAGAGAGAGAGAGAGAGAGAGAGAGAGAGGAGAAAGCAGATGTAACACTTCTCATTGGCGCTAATATTCTCAATATTAGACTAATGCTTTGTACTCACACCCCGTTGCGTATATATGATGGTTGGCGAAAGTGCGGTAATGTTGAGAATGTGTGTAGAAACGACCTTTCGTTAGCCTGAATTGACGCGTTGGAGGGAAATGAACGATTTAGAACGACTGGAACCACTGAGGTTAAATGCTAGGCAGACGTGAGAGTTATGTGTGGTCACTTATACTTAAGAAGATAGCGTCTCCAACAGACATAGGAGACTTACTAGTCACTTATACTTTAGAATAAATCGTTTCCAACAGACATAGCAGACTTTACGTAAAGTAATGACGAAGAATATACCTTTTTTAAAATCGTAAGGTGCGTTAATTAAGCATATGAAGGAAAGCAAAAAAAAAAAACCCACCTTGAACATCCTGGACTTAAAACCTTTTAGGAATAATGTTAAGCGCAGTTTAGCGAGACCCGACTTCCACCCTGTTTAAGCGCAGTTCAGCGAGACCCGCTGATGAGATGTGGCAACACCGGCGGGGGTGGTGTAGGTAGCGGAGAAGCGACAACGGTGTTTGTTTACCACGTGTTTCCCCATGGTAAATAAAACCCTAATTTACGAAGATTCCTTAGGTTTTAAGCATTTCCCTGCTTCTCTAGCGTGTGTGTAACTTATTACGATTATTTTCATGTCCATTTGGCACTAGGATGATCAACAGGGCTTGGAATATTTACATATATGTTGTGCAATTTGAAAATATTGTGTTTGGGTGATGGGTCGCGAGGCCATTGTGTGTGTATGTGTGTTTGAGGGCACGTTTCGTCTGCTCCTGTGTTTGTTTTGTGTTATTTACGTGTGTAATTTCTACTCTACGTGGAGGTTATCACTCTGCAAAGACAGCTGAAGACATGGTTATGTTGGTGGGTATAATATGTACTATGTGTGTTTGGATGTATATTGGAATTTTTGGATGTATTATGAAATGGTTGGGGCATGGGTATGAAGTTTCGAGTTGATGGGTAAAAATTGGTTTTATATTAGCCTGTGGAACGCCAGCTGGAACAGCTTGGTCGACCAGGTTTCGAAGGGTAGATGGTAGATGAGATCTACCATACCTAGAACCCTTGTTTCCGGAACAGCTGAACAGGAATAGAGTTTTCCATTAAAGTCTTCATGGGTCGCTAGAACGAAACACCTGCACGAATCTAGTGAGCAGGTGTGTTTGGTCGGTGGGTCGCTACACCTGCGTCGGAGCACAGGTGTAGCTAGCTGGCTTTACGTAATGGGCATCACAGGTGTGATTGGTATAGACCCACACACACACACACACACACACACACACATGTGGCGTCACATGTGTGGTGGGGGATTTGATATCATATCTGTTGGGGTTTTGCAGGTGTGGGGACGAGGAGGAGAGAGAGGGAGGGAGGGAGACAGGTTTGGCGCGTCGCACGTGTGTGTGTGTGCGTGGGTGTTAGTGGGGGAGGAAGGGGGGGTGTAGAAGAAGAAGGGGGGACGGGGTGAAACGTCCCCCGCCCACCCCCTTCTTAGAAAGCCATAAGGTGTAGTCATACACCTGTGTCACACACGGATACTGTATCGCGGGGTCACGCCCGGCGATTTGCCCCCCGGGGGGACGCCTGGGGGCGCTCGTCACACACACACACACACACACACACACAGCAGCAGCAGGAAGGACCTTGCGAACCCTCCTTGGTAGAGAGAGAGAGAGAGAGAGAGAGAGAGAGAGAGATAATACCTGTTTGTACTAGGGTGGGTTTGGGTTGCACATGTTATGGGATTGTACACATCCAACATCGTTCGGGAATGGTTTATTTTTTGGAAACTCTGTTGATCAAGTCACCCCTGACTCTTCCGTCTTCCCAACCCCTGTGGGGCAGATGTGTATATAGGCATTTATAAAACCTCTCCATGTTATCTTTCTTTCGTGTACCTTCATCACTTGCCCTTATCGTTACTTCGTTATGTGCTGCGTTGACGAAACTAGAGATGCGACAGGATGATTTACATGTAAATATGAGATGTAAATAATTTACCCAATGTTTTATCCTTGTACTGAAGTGGAGCTCAGGCCTTTTTTTCCCCACAATGTCTCGTCTCTTATGAATTACCGTAAGGCAAGTTATCCCGGATATTGCGTAGATCCCATTGTACGTGTTGTGATCCTCAAATTGATCCTATGTACTTAAAAATCGTTTAATGGTATTTTGTTGGAAGTTTGAGACCCAACCATTGTCTTGAAGACACACCCGTCATGCATTGTGCTCATGGTAACCCGAACCCATGTAGCTAAGATGCCTTCCATTTCACCCCCCTTCCCCTCCCCCCTTACCCCCTTCTGAGAAGATCTTTGATCCACCTATATTGAATTGAAACCTCTTTAACCAGCATCTTTTAGACACCGTCAAATGTCTTCTTGGGAGTCCAAAGACAAACACACAAAAGGCCACTCGTCCATCTCACTTAGAATAGACATTGCTTTTCCATTGATTGATTAGGTAGGGTGCATGGCGTGCGTGGCTTGCTCCACAGAAGACATTTTGTCTTTTTAGGGTAATGTCTTGTTTTGCATTGAGTCGTCCAGTCGTTTTCTGATGATCTGCAATCGGGTCGTAATTTACTCCAGACACGATTGGAACTTCTGAATTTTTTTCTTTTGTTTCATGTGCATCTTTTTCAAAAAAAAAGGTTAATTTTTTTTTTATTTCACCCTTTCCTCTAGTTATATTGTATTCACACACAGTGCTACACTCTCTCTACACACACAATTTTTCAACTGCTGGTGTTTTTTTGTGCACCGCCCGCCCGTCGTCCCCCCTATATCACCACCACAGTCCATTCCTCTAGTTTTCATCCGTACTCTTATTCTTTGATCGTACCATATCATGTACATTTCCTAGTATGTAATGATGTATCGCTATGTAGCGTGGTGTTCATCCTGGACTTTTTTTTATGTCTTTAACTCGAACCACGTAGTTGAGACTATAAAAAATCCCCCTCTTTTTTTATATATATATATATTTCCAGTTGGTGTACACGCATGACGTTTTCTACCCCTGTTGGGCGCGCGTGAAGATGGGATGTGGTTTTGATGGTGTCCTTGTCCCCCCCATGAGGCCCAAGTGTGGTTTCGTGACACACTGACATGTGATATTTTCCATGTGGATTGTAAAGTATTTCCTGTGTGTTGTCAGAATACATGTTCCTCACTGAGATGGGTTTGTGCTACTGCCTCTTGCCACATTCTCTTTGTCTTGTGTGTGTGTGTGTGTGTGTGTGGTAGCCTGGGTTTGGTGTGTGTGTGTGTGTGTGTGTGTGTGTGTGTGTGTGTGTGGTGGAGGCTCCACCACAGAGGGCCGCGCGGTAATTGGATGAGGTCAAATGTGTTTCCTGGAGTGGCCCCTTAATCTCTTACGTTTTCTCTGATCGTTATTGGAAGGCGCGAGTGCGAAGAATTGTAGAAAATGGTAACGGAGGGCTTTGCTTGAGCAGAATATATATATATATATATATATATATATATATATATATATATATATATATATTCCACGTAAATAGGAAGACAACGACTGGCTTCGCTTGCAGGGGCCGTGCTCGACCCGTGCAGCCCCGCCAACCCCCCCTCCCCTCCCCTCCCCTCAACGCTGTTGAGGGGAGACTGATTTATGGAACTGTTGCTGGCGTCAGGGGTTGACCAGCAGCGTCCATTTGTATCCCTGGAGGGGAGGGGAGGGGATGGTGACCCTGGAGGGGAGGGGAGGGTATGGTGGGGGGGGGGGGGGGACTTAACAGATTGGCTCGTCCAATAACCATTTTGAATTGTTTTCTAAAATGGAATCAAAGTTTAAATATGTCGGGGTTTGTTTATTTTTTTTTGGGGGGGGGGGGGGGAAGGGAGGGAAAGGGGTTGACAGAGGATGGTAAGAGGTGGAAAGGGGTAAGACTGGGGTTAAGGAATGGGACTAGAGAGGTAACGAATGATGATGAAGATAGACTGGATGTTAAGATGTTTGGGGAGGATTGTATACACTCTCTCTCTCTCTCTCTCTCTCTCTCTCTCTCTCTCTCTCTCTCTCTCTCTCTCTCTCTCTCTTTCTCACACACACACACACACACACACACACACACACACACACACACACACACACACTAAGGGACGGAGTCCACCTTCTGCTCAAGAGCAACTTAGAGAGAGAGAGAGAGAGAGAGAGAGAGAGAGAGAGAGAGAGAGAGAGAGAGAGAGAGAGAGAGAGAGAGCGGCACCCGTGTTGTGGCAACACCGGATTTGCATCATACATTAAAGAGCACTAGTAGCCCACCCACCTGGCCCACCCGCCCACCTAGCCTGGTGGGCTGGGAAACACTCAGCCTGGCCCACCCGCCCGACACCACCCACCTGGCCTACCCAACCCATCTGGCTCACCCGGTACCCTCCCAACCCACCCCCAACCCACCTGGCCCACCCGGCCAGGCCAAGCAGCCACTCACCGGCTGCGCCAGGCACACACACACACACACACACACACACACACACACACACACACACACACACACACCGTTACCCCTTGGACCCGCCTGGAGGTAAAAGAGGCTTTGAAAAAAAAATAAAGAAAAAAAACTGTTTATAAACTCGACACTAATTTTTTCATGAAGGTTTTAGGCCCCGCTGGGGTGAGGGGGGGGAGAGGGGGGGGTGTGCGTGCGCGCGGGTGAACATGGGTTCGTTGTGTGTGGGGGGGGAGGTGGAGGAGGAGGAGGTGGTGGTAATGGAGAGAGAGAGAGAGAGAGAGAGAAGAGAGAGAGAGAGAGAGAGAGAGAGTTTTTTAACCCCCTTATCTCTTTTAAAAAGACAGATGATGACGGGCTACGAACGCCCCTCCCCCATTCCCCCCTCCCCCCATTTCCCCCTCCCCCCATTTCCCCTCCCACCGAGACAGAACAGCCTTGCCCTAACTGTACCATCATCATTACCGTCCTGTGGGCCCAGGTTGCAGCCTGGGTACGAACAGACAGACAGAGAGAGAGACGGGGGATCGAACCCCCTACCTAGCCAGTACTGTGTGGGTTGTATACCCACCCACACACCACAGTCATCTGCGATACACCCACACCATGGGTGTACTGCTCCGTCTGTGTGTGTGTGTGTGTGTGTGTGTGTGTGTGTGTGTTCTTAAGGCAGATAACATATGTACAAAACTCAAAGTCAAATCACGGTCCAGTAATTTTTGACATGAGTTAGATTTCTCTGAGAGTGTTTGAAACAAAAAAAGATATATATATATATATATATATATATATATATATATATATATATATATATATATATATATATATATATATATTAGGATCATATCACAGACGAACTTATAATAAAAACCTTTGTTACTGTTAGTTTATGACTATAGCTTATAGGAGACTCGATTTCCAAAACTCATATAGTCACACGATGACTTAAATAAGTGACGACATAAGTAGCGAGACGGAAGATTGAAAGTGAGTTTAAGTATAGACAATTGCTTCATTAAGTTTCGTACAGACAGGAAAATTCTTAATGGTGAACAGAACATTTTCTATGACTTCTATATTCTCTATGCCACAAATTATGGTATTTACTACAATATTAAGAGACAGCAAATAAATATATAAGTATTTTGCTAATGCCACAGATCAGTAGAAAAAGAATATCGAACGTAAAAGTTATATTTATGAATGTCCACCCCCCAAAAATACGTGTCATTCACTGAAAAGAAAATATATATATATATATATATATATATATATATATATATATATATATATATATATATATATATATATATATATTTATGATTTAAACTCATATCATGGAAGGATAAAGAGCATGGAAATCATGGTTTACAATTGACCCAATAGATTGAAAATATATTCCATGTATCAGTGACATGTTTGGGGAAGAGAAGGAGGGAGGGAGCAAGCCATCATTAACGAGAGGCCGGAATATTCAAAGACCACCATTGGGGAATATCGCGTCAGCAGCGGTTCGAAGTGATTTGGTGATGGTAATGAGCGACTTGACGACGAAGAGAAAACGGGAAACTGGTGACTGAAAAGATGGTCGAGAGGGTGTGTGTGTGTGTGTGTGTGTGTGTGTGTGTGTGTGATGATGGTGGTGGTGGAAGATTCGAACCCTGATATGTTGTTGTGGTGATGAAGAAGAAGGTGGTGGTGGTGGTGAGTTGGAACCCCTGTTGTAATACAGGAGGAGGGGAGGGGAATTGATTGACTATTGCTGAATGGAATCTTCACTATTTGAACACAGGAGGCTGTAGATATGTTAGAACTTCTCTGTTAATGATGTTCAAGAAGTAGAACACATGAACTGGTAGAAAAGGTTTGAAGAACTTGATCAATACAGCGTTGAAGACGACGAGAAAAGTATATATATATATATATATATATATATATATATATATATATATATATATATATATATGTGTGTGTGTGTGTGTGTGTGTGTGTGTGTGTGTGTGTGTGATTTAACACATCAGACTTGAGCGAGACACGAGTGTTGGGGGAATAGGTACGGGAGGAACAGCACTGAGAGCAATGCAGAGTGCGAGGAAGGACAGTGTTGTTAAACAAGCGATATATGTGTATATATATATATATTAGACGGGGCCATTGCGCCACTCCCAACCTCGTCCAACAGTCTCGTCCAACGCAGAATACTCTCTCTCTCTCTCTCTCTCTCTCTCTCTCTCTCTCTCTCTCTCTCTCTCTCTCTCTCTCTCTCCATCTATCTATCTCCTTCTTTCGGGATGTGCAGGTCACTGTAGAGCAGAAACCTCCCGGTGGTTCACATCTTTTACATTAGAACATCTTAAGAATAGATTTATACTCTGACCACTGCATGGAAGGATGTGGGACCTGAATGCATGAGTATGTGCAGCTGTGCATGGAGGCCAGCGGTGCACAGACCACAGATGGGAAGGACAACACACATCCTGCATGTTCAAGAGGGCTACGAATGCATTAAGAGAGAAAAAAAGAATGCATCGAGAATGCACCAGAGGAAGAAGGAGAAGGAGCCATGTATACAGGACCTAGCAGACACTATTGTCTACGTCGCGAAGCAAGGAGAAGGGATTGTACGTACGTACGTACGCCTCGACGAGAAAAAAAACGGTCGGGCGGATCGGAAGAACGTTTAAGAAGAGAGAAGTTTAAGATAATGGGTATATCAAGATTATTTGTATTCCACTGTTAGGTTTTTGGTATGCTGTTGTACTAGTGTGTGAATGACTGTCCCCTGGCACGCCCCCTTTTTTGATCTTGTGGTGTACATTGAGATGGGATAAGTTTGGGTTAAGCTGGTGCTATAGGTTGACTGCAGCTTGGAAGTAGTCTGCAGGCTGAGGTAAAGCTTGTAAGCTTGGGTTAAAGAGGTAGACTGCAGCTTTGAAAGCAGTCTTCAGGCTGAGGTAAAGCTTGCAAGCTTGGGTTAAGCTGGAGCCATACCCACACAAGTCTCCCGGAACATCCAGGTTTGGACGTTTGTCGGGTTTCTGGACTCTCTCCAGCCACATGGCCACTTCACACGCCTCCCTCTCCCTCTATCCCATTCCATCTGGGACAGGTGGGAAGCCTCGGGAAGGTCCACTAACGGAACGGGACAGGTGCGTGTCTGGAGTGCGTGTGGGAGGCACTTTAAAGCCATCTCAGGGGGGCGAGGTGGGTCCTGGCTTGTTTGTGTGTGTGTGGGAGGAGGGTGTGTGGGAGGAACGACTCCCACACTCACCTTCTCCGTGTTTGGGAGGTCTTCTACCCCCCACAGCTGGGGTCTGGGATCTTACCTTGCCTTACCTTACGATGGTTTGGGAGGTCTTCTACCCCCACACAGCTGGGGTCTGGCACCTTACCTTACCTTACGTATACCTTACGATGGTTTGGGAGGTCTTCTACCCCCACACAGCTGGGGTCTGGCACCTTACCTTACCTTACGTATACCTTACGATGGTTTGGGAGGTCTTCTACCCCCACACAGCTGGGGTCTGGCACCTTACCATGAGGTTGGGAGGTCTTCTGCCTCCCCACGACCAAGTCAGGGGACCAAACTGCTGTATCCTCCTCCCTTCCGTTCAGCCAGGCTGTTTGAGGCAGCGTCTCGCAGGCGTACGCGCGTCGCCGCTTCAACCCGGCTGGTGGGAACACCACGACCAGATAGCGTTTGTTGGTGTAGATTCTACGTTCGGAGGTTCAGTCACGCACGGTAAGCCCCACATGAAGGCCAGGGCCTTTAAGGGAGGTATACATAGGATTATGAAAGGGTCAAAAAGAAGAGACAGAAGGGAAAAAAAGTATTGGCGATTTTTGGAGGAAGTGTGGAAAACCTGTCTTTGAAAAAGTGCTCAGGTACAATGTGGGTATTGGGAAAAGGCAGGAAGCACACACACACACACACACACACACACACACACAGAGGAATATAGTACAATGAGCGCGTATTTTTGTATTGATTTGATTTGATTTGTGTCTGAAACCAGGGCAAGTTTATTGTGTACCCCAATCTCCCTCGAGCAGCAAGGATTCGAACCGAGACCATTAATGTGGGAGCTAGGTTATCCTAACGACTAGGCTATGGAGACCATGCCCTTGTTAGTGAACCCAGCTCCTACATAAATGTTATCGGTTCGAATCCATACTGTTGGGATGGCATTATATTGAGGTAATACACTGTAATCTTTCTTCAGTAAGTCGTACCACCCCGCCCTTCAAACACTCACGACAGACAACTGTATATCTTAAGTGAGAATATAGCGTAACCCACCCGGTCCAAAATTTGCATACATATAGACACAGTGTTATTGATCACCGACCCCACCCCCCCCCCCCTTCCCCTCCCCCTCCCAACCCATGACAGAATATTTTGCATATATCTGCACTGACGACCAGATGTTGGGTTTCTAGAAACCAGAGTCAGTGTAAAGGGGGGGATTGCAGAAACCATGGCTAGTGGGCCGAGACGGTCTCTAGACCATAGTGATCAGATAAAGTGGATGTGTGTGTGTGTGTGTGTGTGTGTGTGTGTGTGTCAGAAGTAGAGAGAACGGAGAGATAAAATTAAGAGATGGAAGGATGGAGAGAAAAAGATATTTATCTCTTTGGGGGTCCTGAACATGCACGAGGGTGAAAGGCTTGCGAGGGATAGGGTGAATTGGAACGATGTGGTATCCCGGGGTCGACGTGCCGACAGTGGCCTGAACCAGGGCATGTGAAGCATCCTGGGTAAACCATGGAAAGGTCTGTGGCCCAGGCCTGGATGTGGTGGAGAGGGGAACTAATGAAGATTTGGACCACTAGACTGAACCAGGGCATGTGAAGCGTCGTGGGTGAACCATTGAAAGGTCTGTGGCCCAGGCCTGGATGTGGTGGAGAGGGGAATTAATGAAGATTTGGACCACTAGACTGAACCAGGGCATGTGAAGCGTCCTGGGTGAACCATGGAAAGCTCTGTGGGGCCTGGATGTGGTGGAGAGGGGAACTAATGAAGGTTTGCACCACTAGCCTAGATTCTGTTGCAATAGTCCTGATGAAATCATTCTCTCCCACATTGTACTGTCTCGTGTTCCAAGCTCCACTGGGGAACATAAAGGATTATAAATATATTTTTGTGTTGATGTTTGGACAGTATATAATTCCGCCATTATTACGTTAGTAATATAATGAACGCACGATACAATCAGGTTCCAAGTGATTTTACTGTGTTAAACTGAGAGGGTGAAATGTATGGGTGATTGGGCGAGTCAGTGGGACGCGATTCGAAAATGGAAGTCGTTGAAGAAAACGGATGACGGGCTTTAGGGGTTGTTGGGTCCGGGTGGGTTGTTCCTCCCCCCCCCCCCCCACACACACACACACACACACACACACCGCCCCACCCCCAGCTGTACGGGGCGATGACACACACCCCACACCGCTACAGGGTACTGAGGCAACCCGGGAACCCCGGTACAGCGGTACAGGGTGTGCTGACGCAAAGCGGTACAGCAACCAGACACATTGATGGGGGGTGGGGGTGGGGGGGGGTGGTTAAGGGCAGTGTGTGTGTGTGTGTGTGTGTGTGTGTGTGTGTGTGTGTGTGTGTGTGTGGAGGGCCCCGGTGGCTGGGGACAAGAGCCCCTCCTCTTCTTATGTACGTCCGGTAGTGAGCTTCCAAGAGAGAGAGAGAGAGAGAGAGAGAGAGAGAGAGAGAGAGAGAGAGAGAGAGAACCCTTTATGCACCGACTGAATAGAGAGCTGTGTCCCAGTGTGTGTGTGTGTGTGTGTGTGTGTGTGTGTGTGTGTGTGTGTGTGTGTGTGTGTGTGTGTGTGTGTAAGAGTGAGTTGCAAAATACTTTCTCTCTCTCAGACACTCGCTCACATTCGGGTCCTTGTTTAGCCACAGAGAGAGAGAGAGAGAGAGAGAGAGAGAGAGAGAGAGAGAGAGAGAGAGAGAGAGAGAGAGAGAGAGTTCCCTCAGAATGTCAAACAAACTTTTCAGTCGTCTTCACAGATTCTGTCTCTCTCTCTCTCTCTCTCTCTCTCTCTCTCTCTCTCTCTCTCTCTCTCTCTCTCTCTCCTCAGACTGTATTTATTATAATTATCGGCATGTGTATCGGACTCCGTATAGCAAAACCCGATACTCGGTGTTGTCATAACCACAACCCCCCCACCCCCCTCTGTAGATCTTTGTTGTGGTGTTACTTGACATTGGGCTGGTTACAGCGTATATATATATATATATATATATATATATATATATATTCCTGAGTCTACGATGAAAATGAAACACAAGTTCCCAAGTGCACTTTCGTGTAATTATCACATCATCATATGTATTGTATGTATGTGTAGCGCATGGTGGGTACAGAGCATGACCCAGGGGTACGCTGGGACGTTTTGGTGTCGCACGTACGACGTACAGACGTGTTGAAGATATTGCCACTTTAGAGAGGCAGGAGAGTCCGTCTGTTGGCGTCTGTGAACGCAACGGCGACGCGGGGATGTCAGAGGCCAGGTAGACCGTTGAGCACAACGGTACGACCCTTGATTACAACGGTACGACCATTGAGAGAACGACCACGTGGGCTGCGAAGAGGCCGTCCCCCACCTCCTCCACCTTCCACTCCCATGTACACCACCACTTGCCACTTGAACACCCCACCCCCCCCACTTTAGCACCCACTGACCTTACAACCTCCCCCCTCCACAAACGCTGGGGCGCCCCTTAACCAAAGGGGGAGGTAGGGGGAGGGGGGAGGAGGTATAGGGGAGGGGGAACCACCTCCTCTTCTCCCACTGTTGACATCTGATATGCACACCTCTCCCCCCCTCCCCCTCCCCCCCCTCCCCCTCCCCCATTCTACGGGGGTTTTATGGGGATCACGTCAGACATAATGAGGCGGGGATGAGTAATATGAGGTACCTTTTCGAGTAGTGAGTGTCGTCCTGTCCTCGTCCAGGGGTGTAGCGAGGTCTCGTGTGGCCTCGTCCAGGGGTGTAGCGAGGTCTAGTGTGGCCTCGTCCAGGGCTTAGCGAGGTCTCGTGTGGCCTCGTCCAGGGGTGTAGCGAGGTCTAGTGTGGCCTCGTCCAGGGGTGTAGTGAGGCCTAGTGTGGCCTCGTCCAGGGGTTTAGCGAGGTCTCGTGTGGCCTCGTGCCCTTGCGTGCGTTGGTGGAGCAAGACTCGGTCGGTCAGCCGGGGGTTTGGAGGAGTGGAGGAATGGAGGAAGGGGGGTAGGAGGAGTGGAGGAAGTGGGGGTGGAGGAATGGAGGAAGGGGGGGGTGGGGTGGGTTTAAGACGGGAGTCCGGTAGTGATGGCGGTGGTGTTGTGGCGTCCTGTGTACACGACGCTGGCGGGAGGCCTATGTTCCGGAGGGAGTGAAGGGGGGGGGGGGGGGGGGGGTTGTTGCTCAAGAGGTGAGGGAGGTTCCTCCTCCCCCTCCCTCCCTCCCGCCCCTCCCCTCCCCCCTCCCTCCCTCCCGCCCCTCCCCTCCCCCCTCCCTCCTCCCCCCTCCCTCCTCCCCCCATGGATTGGCCCCTTATCCGTGTCTTCCCGTCTCGCGTTCCTCTCTCTCTCTCTCTCTCTCTCTCTCTCTCTCTCTCTCTCTCTCTCTCTCTCTCTCTCTCTCTCTCTCTCCTACACACACACACACACACACACACACACACGACCCCTTGACCTGCCCCCCCCCCCACGCTCCTATCCCCCTTTCCCCCATTCCCTCCTTCCCCCCATCACCAGCCAGTAGCACACCACCACCATCCCATTTTCTTTCTGTTAGACACATCACAAGACCCACCCTCAACACGTCCTCGAGACGAGGGTCACCAACACGAACCCTCAACCCTCCCAAGCCGCTCATCATCCTAATCACCTATCGGCAGTTAATGTACATCAACGAGCCAACCATCGTTGAACGCAAGATGGCCCGGCTGGCCCATCCGTCGTTCGTTAAGCTCCCCCCACACCCCCCACACACACCCCCACACTCCCACAATGCCGGCGTTATCTTCCCTTATCGTCCAGAATAAACATTTTAACACCCCCCTCCCCATTTCCTCCCCCCTCCCCCCCGCCAGACGACGACCAGCTGTGAATCCCCATCCCGTTTTCTTTAGATAAGGTTCGGGGACCGCCTCCTTTTCTTCTTTGTTTACGGCGTGGTATGAAGGGGGGAAAAAATGGTACGCCAGAGAGAGAGAGAGAGAGAGAGAGAGAGAGAGAGAGAGAGAGAGAGAGAGAGAGAGAAGAGGATGAGGGTTGACCGCTGGGTTTGGCGTGGGGGGGTGGGGGGGTCCCCCCGGTCGTACACTCTGTTCCTTGTAGCCTGACACCCAAGGGCGACTTCCCCTATGGTATATACAGGTTTGGGAAACCTTATGGCCTACTCGGGTAAGGCCGGGTGGGACAGAAGACATCTCTGCTGACGAATATCTTTTGAATACGCATGTGAATGTGGGAGGGAATATCGTGTGAATACTCGTCTGCTGATGAATATCTGTTGAATACATATGTGAATGTGGGAGGAATGTTATGTGAATACTCGTCTCTTGGTGAATATCTTTTGAATACACGTGAATGTGGGGAATATCCTGAGAATATTCATCTGCAGATGAAAATCTTTTAAATACACATGTGAATGTGGGGGAGAATATCGTGTGAATACTCATCTGCAGATGAATATCTTTTAAATACACGTGTGAATGTGGGGGAATATCGTGTGAATACTCCTCTGCTGATGAATATCTTTTAAATACACGTGTGAATGTGGGTGGAATATCGTGTGAATACTCATCTGCTGATAGATATTCTTTAAACCTGTGAATGTTGTGGGTACTATAGTGTTAGTTGGAGTGTGTGTGTGTGTGTGTGTGTGTGTGTGTGTCTGTGTGTGTGTGTGTGTGTGTCTGTGTCTCTGTGTATACATCCCTTCATTACTTACTATTGACTTTGGGATCTGCTCTACTAGGGTGAGTGAGGAAGGCAGGCGGTAGGAATATTCAAAGGCGTTTGGGAGGGAGAGGGAAAAGGAAGAGAGAGAGAGAGAGAGAGAGAGAGAGAGAGAGAGAGAGAGAGAGAGAGAGAGAGAGAGAGAGAGAGAGAGATGGGAATTGTCGTCAGTGGAGTGAGGTAGGGGGCAATGGGGCATCAACAGAGAGAGAGAGAGAGAGAGAGAGAGAGAGAGAGAGAGAGAGAGAGAGAGAGAGAGAGAGAGAGGTATGCGTGGGTTTGAGGTTCGTCTAACGTTGGGGGGGGGGGGTGAGGTTGTCCTACTCCATGCATAGGTGGACGAGAACCTCGCCAATAAAAAGAGGAGGAGCCTGTAGGAGGCGTACAGGGAGCCTGTAGGAGGCGTACAGGGAGCCTGTAGGAGGCGTGTAAGGAGCCTGTAGGAGGCGTGTAAGGAGCCTGTAGGAGGCGTGTAAGGAGCCTGTAGGAGGCGTGTAAGGAGCCTGTAGGAGGCGTGCAGGGAGCCTGTAGGAGGCGTGTAAGGAGCCTGTAGGAGGCGTGCAAGGAGGCTGTAGGAGGCGTGCAGGTTGCCCACTGGAATATTAACGATGGAAGGGGGATGAACAGAGCGAGTGTTGACCAGCGACTCGCTGAATAAGTGTGGGTCGCTTCCAAGGATGTTGGTCACTGTTATGGTAACGCTGGAGGGGAAGGAGTGTGCTTGGAAAGGTCAAATATGACTCTGTGTTGTGTGTATATATATATATATATATATATATATATATATATATATATATATATATATATATATATATATATATATATATATTGGAAAGGATCACAATTGAGCGCGTGATCAAGTATATTCCTCTGAGTCCACGGGTGAAAATGAAACACGATAAGTTCCCAAGTGCACTTTCGTGTCATAATCACATCATCAGGCGAGGTACGAGAGAGAAATCTTAACAGTTGATGTTATGTTGATGGTTGTGGGATTAACGTGTTTTAACAGAGGCCAACTGTGAAGACTGTGGGTTATGGGGCTTGCTATGTTATTGGAGAGGGATTGAGGAGGGGTGGAAGGTGTTTCAAAGTGGGCGTGTGTGGGCTGGGTTAGGAGGAGGGAGGTCAATTTGCTTGTTTCTACTCGCCTCACGTGCCATGCCCGCCCACAGGAGCGCCCTCTTTCCGTGAAGTGTTCCACGATCCTCGCCGGGCAGGTAGTTAGTGTGTTTCAGCTGTGTTGTGTTGGATGTTGTGAGGTGTTGTGTGTCCTGCTGGAGCCCACTGTTCGTGCACTTGTTCCCTTCCACTTTTTCGTCCGTGGGATTGACCGAAATTGGACTGCAGTTGTAACAGATGAGTACCAAGACCCTGTGTGTTTGGGGGAGAGAGAGAGAGAGAGAGAGAGAGAGAGAGAGAGAGAGAGAGAGAGAGAGAGAGAGAGAGAGAGACAGAGAGGCAGAGATTGCCCACTGACATTGCCCTCGCGCCAAAATGCCGTGCTGTGGCAGCCAGTCTGTTGTCACCCTCCGCGCGTGACCCCGGGTCGTCTGCCGAATTTGCTACGACCCCTGATGTGTCTACCACGTCTTTCACGGCGTAAACATTCCCCCAGATGGACCACTTGGCACAAGCTGTCAGTGCAAAGATCCTCACACCACCCCCCCACCCCTCGTGTAGGGGAGAGAGAGAGAGAGAGAGAGAGAGAGAGAGAGAGAGAGAGAGAGAGAGAGAGAGAGAGAGAGACGTGTGGCGCCTGCCTGCCTCTCCCCTCAATAATAACTACTTAGTTACCGAGTGGTGAGAGGTGGAAATGATATGAGATATGGGGTAATGAGGCTGGAGAGGGGAGGACACGCGAGGTTTTTTGGGAGGGGGTAATGGTGGACTATGAAAGGAGGAGGAGGAGGGTGGGGGGAAAAAGAAGACTAAATGCCTCCGTTTACAGAAAATATTTAGACGAGTGTTGTTTTCTGGGCCTTGATGCTGGCTGATCCCTGGAGGAAAATGACCCTTGTTGCTGCCGATGGTGATGCTCGAGGTGGACTGAAAGTGAACCACTCTCACTCTCTCGGGGCTTCAGAGGAAAATGACCGAATTCCTTTATTTTCTTTTTTTTTTCCTTTCGTCCACGGACGATAGTTTGACGTGTGTTGCTTCAGGAACACCAGAAGAGGCGCGGGAGTCGTCCCGAGTTTCGAAAAGAAAATATTCAGGAAGGGAAGATACATTTTTAGCTCAGTGAAACTCCTGTAGCTTCCGCCATCCTTGCTCGAAACTCCTTTCTGAATCCGAGTTTAGAAGAGGCGTTTCAGACGAGACGAGACGAAAGGTGAGCCAGAGAAGGGGAGGCAGATCTGTAAAAGATGGAGTTGAGCAGAGGAGAGTCATCAGGGTATGAGTGGATTGGGTTGTCTCTCAGAGAGAAAAGGTTTTTGATTGAAGTAGCTAGAGTGTGTGGGAGGCAGCCATGAACCCTGAGGGACGCTGCCGTGGGTAAGGAAGGAGGTTAATCCATGAGCAATTACAGTGATGGACCCTGTACAGAGAGGAAGCCAGAGGTGTGGGGAGGGGGGGAAAACAAACAAAGTCGGGGAGGGAAGTCAAAAGACGGAAGCTTGAGGATAAGACCCCAGTGCCCTTACTCTGTCAGAAACTTCGTCTGTGTCGAGGATTATATAACATAAGCTACTGGAGAGTTGAATAGACAGTGACCAGACATTAGTAGGGTATAGATGTGTGTATCACCAGTCGGTCTATGCCTCGTCAAGCCAGTAATGATGATCACTTAGAACTCTGTGAGATTCAAGTCGTTTGAAGAAATTGGAATTGAGTTGATATTCAAAGATTTTTTTGTTGTTGTTGTTGTTTATGGAATATAAATGCCAGTGTTAGAGGATTAAGTGTAGGATGGGGTCAGAGCGCTTATCCTTGACTCTTAACTTTAGCATTTGTGTGTGGCTCTACCAATGATGCTGGTTTCCATGTGGGAATCGATGGTGATACGTAATTGAGAGAGAGAGAGAGAGAGAGAGAGAGAGAGAGAGAGAGAGAGAGAGAGAGAGAGAGAGAGAGAGAGACTATCTCAGCAGTCTTCGAGAGTCTTCATCATATTCCAGCCTGGGCTCTGGGGGTGAAGTGAAGACTCCATCATGAGATAGTAAAACTCTCTCTCTCTCTCTCTCTCTCTCTCTCTCTCTCTCTCTCTCTCTCTCTCTCTCAAAGAGGGCACTGCCCCCCTGGCATGAATCACCGCTGGGAACTCATTCTCACCCCCCACTCCACCTCCACCCACCCAAAATCTCTCCGTCTACATCAACACTACCACTTCCCAGAAGTCCAGACCATTACCCTAACCCGACTTGCTAAAGACTGGTAGATGTGCGGTAGACACGAACCTTTTAACTCTGCCACTCTACTCCGCAGAAGAATTTCTGGCTCTTCTTACTATTTTCAAATTCTTTCTGGCACATTTATTTTATATGTTTACTCTGACGCATATATATGTCTGGTGTTTATTTAGAGCCTGGATTCTCCTTCGTATAAAATTACCTTCGTCGCGAAGATGTGTATACACAAGGGGGTATACATGTGTGCGTTGATACAGTCGTCCCCGTTTTTTTTTTTTTCTTAAGGAGTGAAAGCTGCTGGAGAAAACGTAAGAAGGGTAGCTTTGATATTCGTTCTCTTTGCTTGGCGCGGGTCAGTAACACATGGTATTTTGACTCGCCATTTATATGTAACAAAAAAAAAATATGTTTGATAGTCTTTGAACGTGTTCTTGTAGGAATATTTTGATATATATATATATATTTGTTTTTTTAGAGATGTTAGATTAGACAGTGAACTATAAAAGCCTTGTTGGTGGGGGGAAGAGAGTCGTAAAGAATCGTGTCATTTAGGATGGTATTCCCATAAATCTACCTCCCTTGGTGGATGATTGTGTCTGTCGAAAATGGCGTGGGCAGCCGTGGTACCCCCTGCCGGATGCTCTGTGTGTGTGTGCCGAGTGCACATATTTTCATTTTTTTTTCTTATTCACATCCGTAAGGCATTTATGTTTTTCATTTTTCGCTCGTGTCGTTTACCTGGATTTTTCTTCCTTTTTTTTTTTTAGGTGTTTTGAAGGAAGACATTGTGGCTCCTGTCTTTGTTTTTTTTACAGTTGAGTTGCTGATGACGTGTTTAATGGGGTGGTCATTGTGGTGGTGGTGTGGTGTGGTGTGAGAGGTTGAGGTCATCCCTGTAAACAGAAGACATATGCTGCCGACATTTTTGTTATTATTTTCTTTTTTTTTATTTTCTTGTTGCCTTTGCCTATGTAAAGAGCAAGGAACGCGGGTTGTCCGCTGTCCTCACCCACGCGTCGAGGGAAAACGGGCTGCCGCCCACAACACCAGGGGTCGGGGGGCCGCCCACACACCAGGGGTGGGGCCGGCCGCCCACTCGTCACACTCAGTAGGGGGAATGGCCGCCCACTCACCACACACGGGGAGTGGGGGGGCACACTAGCTATGTTGGCCTGGCTCCCCACCCGCTGAACCGAGGGAAAGGGAAACATGGGCGCGTGTGTTTTCCGTCTTCCTTTGGTCGTCCAGGGGAAGAAGAGGGGGGGGGGGGGAAGAGGGCGAGAGGGGAGGGGAGGGGGGTGGTGGTGTGTCGTCCAGGGGAAGGGAGGGGGGATGGTGGGGTGTGTGTGTGTGGGGGGGAGGGGTTACTTTTGGGAGCGGTTCGTGCGTTCCCGGATGAATGGAGATACGGGGTGGAGGGGGTGGGGGTGGGTGGGGAGGAAGAGGAGGGGTGGGGGAGAGGGGAGAAGGGGAGGGAAGGAGGGAGGGGGATTGGATTGAAGACGGTTTGTGATGAGGTTACCAACTGGTTTTAGGAGAGAGAGAGAGTGTGTGTGTGTAACGTTAACTTGGTGTTGGTCAAAGTGTGGGGTGAGACAGGATAGTAAAGTAGGAGGGAGAGGAGGAGGAGGAGGCTCCCTCCTCCCTCCCCTCCACCACCACTCCTCCCCACCATCACCAACACTCCCCACCACCACCACCACCACCACCACTCCCCGTAGTACATCCATATATGCAAGGCCGGGCCGGGCCGGGCTGGAGGTTAACTCTATGTAGTCTAGGGAGTGCACTAACAGGGGAAGGTAGATTGGAAAATAGACTGTGGCTCTCACCGGCCTCCGGATATTAAGGCTATTAGGAAGCACAGGGGGAGGGGGGGAGAAAGAGTTGAACGACATGAATATTCTCTTCGAAATATTCTTAAAAGTATTTGTTTGTTTGTGTGATTGCAACGCTTTCATATAATCTTCACTTTGACGCCATCGCTTTCCCATTGAAGTTCATACGGATATTTCCGTTATTGTGGCAATATTTCCGTTATTGTAGCAATATTTCCGTTATTGTGGCAATATTTCCGGTATTGTGGCAATATTTCCGTTATTGTGGCAATATTTCCGTTATTGTGGCAATATTTCCGGTATTGTGGCAATATTTCCGGTATTGTGGCAATATTTCCGTTATTGTGGCAATATTTCCGTTATTGTGGCAATATTTCCGGTATTGTGGCAATATTTCCGTTATTGTGGCAATATTTCCGTTATTGTGCCAATATTTCCGTTATTGTGCCAATATTTCCGGTATTTTGGCAATATTTCCGTTATTGTGGCAATATTTCCGGTATTGTGGCAATATTTCCGTTATTGTGCCAATATTTCCGTTATTGTGCCAATATTTCCGTTATTGTGCCAATATTTCCGTTATTGTGGCAATATTTCCGTTATTGTGGCAATATTTCCGTTATTGTGGCAATATTTCCGGTATTGTGGCAATATTTCCGTTATTGTGGCAATATTTCCGTTATTGTGCCAATATTTCCGTTATTGTGCCAATATTTCCGGTATTGTGGCAATATTTCCGTTATTGTGGCAATATTTCCGTTATTGTGGCAATATTTCCGGTATTGTGGCAATATTTCCTTTATTGTAGCAATATTTCCGTTATTGTGGCAATATTTCCGGTATTGTGGCAATATTTCCGTTATTGTGGCAATATTTCCGTTATTGTGGCAATATTTCCGTTATTGTGGCAATATTTCCGTTATTGTGGCAATATTTCCGTTATTGTGGCAATATTTCCGTTATTGTGCCAATATTTCCGGTATTGTGGCAATATTTCCGTTATTGTGGCAATATTTCCGTTATTGTGGCAATATTTCCGTTATTATGCCAATATTTCCGGTATTATGCCAATATTTCCGGTATTATGCCAATATTTCCGGTATTGTGCCAATATTTCCGGTATTGTGCCAATATTTCCGTTATTGTGGCAATATTTCCGGTATTGTGGCAATATTTCCGTTATTGTGGCAATATTTCCGGTATTGTGCCAATATTTCCGGAATTGTGCCAATATTTCCGGTATTGTGGCAATATTTCCGGTATTGTGGCAATATTTTATCACCAGAGTAATGTCTTGTGGAAATGATCAAGTCGTTGGAAAACTCGCGTGTTTGTGTTTCCTCAAAGTCTTCCTTTGTTGTTGTTGTTGTTGTTGATGTTGATTTGTTTGTTTGTTTGTTTTTTTTGTGGGTCGTAGTTTTTCCTTCAGTTCATTCGTGAGGGAAGGGAAGTAGTTTTGTGGCTTTTGTTTGTATTTGCAGTAACGTTCAGCGACCAGGAGGCAAGCGGTGTGTTCTGTTCTCACTTGTCCTCATGGCCTCTGGATGGTTGAGGGGGAACATGTGTGTGTGTGTGTGTGTGTGTGTGTGTGTGTGTGTGTGTGTATCTATCCTCCCCAACACCTGCACAACCCCTGAAACACGTGTTGACCTCCTCCCCAACACCTGCACAACCCCTGGAACACGTGTTGACCTCCTCCCCAACACCTGTGCGACCTCTGGATTACGTGTTAACCTCCTCCCAACACCTGCACGACCACTGGAACACGTGTTGACCTCCTCCCAACACCTGTACGACCCCTGGATTACGTGTTAACCTCCTCCCAACACCTGCACGACCCCTGGAACACGTGTTGACCTCCTCCCCAACACCTGCACGACCCCCTGGAACACGTGTTAACCTCCTCCCAACACCTGCACGACCCCTGGAACACGTGCATGCATGCCCCCCCTCTCGAACATCTGCACGACCTCTCGAACACCTACGCCTCTTCCCAAATACCTGCACAGCCTGGTTAGGTCAAGGTTCATCATTTACGTGAAATTGTTTGACTCGTATCATTTAGAAGTTGTCTAAGTTTTTCATGTGTTTCTGAATGTCATATGTGTGTGTGTCACGTGTTTGCTAATGTGTCATATGTGTGTGTCATATGTGTTTGCTAATGTGTCATATGTGTGTGTGTGTGTGTGTGTGTGTGTGTGTGTGTGTGTGTGTGTGTGTGTGTGTGTGTGTGTTTCATATGTGTTTGCTAATGTGTCGTATGTGTATGTGTGTCACATGTGTTTGCTAATGAGTCATATGTGTATGTGTAAGTGTGTATGTTGGTATATATGTGTGTATGGGTGATTTTCTTTCATGTATCTACATAAATGTTTGTTTGTTTGTGTGTGTGTGTGTGTGTGTGTGTGTGTGTGTGTGTGTGTGTGTGTGTGTTTGCTGTTCCCTGTATGTGTACGTGTGTGTGTGTGTGTTCGTGTTTACTAGTATGTATTTGTTGATGATGGAATATATTTCTTCGTTCTTGTATAAACACACTCACTCACTCACTCACTCACACACACACACACACACACACACACACACACACACACACACACACACACACACACACACCGTAATCCTCTGTCGTGTGTGCTTTGTATTACAGTTTTCCTTTTTCTGAAATACATATCATCATTTTAGCTGCTCATTGTGCCTGCGGGTGAGTGTGTGGGAGAACGGGTGGGCGTCAGGTGTTCTTGTGTGACGGCCTTTGGACTGAACATCTGTGTGTGTGTGTGTGTGTGTGTGTATGTGTCCTCATTTGCATACGTCGGTGTTCCCACCCGTGAAGCAGGAGCTATGGAACGCGTTTTTTGGCTCGGCTTCATGTAACACCCGTCACCAGTAGCCAGAAGCTGTGTTGAGCAGGCCTAAAAGACACGCGAAGTTCTCTCTCTCTCTCTCTCTCTCTCTCTCTCTCTCTCTCTCTCTCTCTCTCTCTCTCTCTCTCTCTCTCTCTCTCTCTCTCTCTCTCTCTCTCTGTGTGTCCTGCACAGAAAATGTGATGGGGTTGGTTTGTGGTTGGCACTGATTTTGCTAACCAGTCGCGCCCCTCTTGGTGGACTTCAAAACTCCTTTTGTTGACCCTGTACTTATGTGTACATGTAAGTAAGTCGTTAAGTAGACTTACACTTGGCGTGCGCAGATAAGTGTGATAAGTAGAAGTTTTTTTTCCGTGCCTCGATAGACTGTATATGATTTTTGTGCGTCGATAGACGGTATGATTATGGTTTCCGTGCCTCGATAGATGATATATAAGTATGGAATTCGTGCCTCGATAGACAATATAGATATGATTTTCGTGCCTCGATAGACAATATAGATATGATTTTCGTGCCTCGATAGACAATATAGATATGATTTTCGTGCCTCGATAGACAATATAGATATGATTTTCGTGCCTCGATAGACAATATAGATATGATTTCCGTGCCTCGATAGATGATATATAAGTATGGAATTCGTGCCTCGATAGACAATATAGATATGGTTTTCGTGCCTCGATAGACAATGTAGATATGATTTTCGTGCCTCGATAGACAATATAGATATGATTTTTGTGCCTCGATAGACAATATAGATATGATTTTCGTGCCTCGATAGACAATATAGATATGATTTTCGTGCCTCGATAGACGATAGATATGATACATCAAAATAGACAGATGAACAAACGCGTGGTATAGACAGATGTATTTGTTCTCATGGAAAGATATTTTTTTTGTTACCTGCCACCTTAATTAGATTTCTTTCCCTGTTTTTGTTAGGCCAGACTCGGGGCACTGCTGTTGCCAGTGCCTTGTGTGGTAGGTAGGCACTGCCACCCTCCTGCCAACAGCAGATGATGGTAAGAGGCCAGTGGCACACTTCTGCCAACAATTTGTAAACAATTCACCTTCTTGTCCACATAATAACTTTATGATACGCTCGTTGTACGTCTTGGACAATCACATGTTTACCATATGGCGTCCTAGCTACGTCTCTTCGTTGTATGTCAACTGACTGTTATATTTCTCTCTCTTGTGTCTCCCCTGATGATGTGATTATGACACGAAAGTGCACTTGGGAACTTATCGTGTTTCATCATTTTCCCCGTGGACTCATAGGAATATATATATATATATATATATATATATATATATATATATATATATATATATATATATATATATATATTCGCAGTCGCTGTTCAGAGCTGGATGGGTTAATGTGTTTCGACCCACGCCAGGACTGGTCGACTGGTCGTTCCGGCTTGAGGGGGTGGGGGGCGGGGGGGGGGGGGGGGGTCTAAAACCGGTTCATCAAGGGACTGGCTGGCTGGCTGTCTAGGCCGTCCATGAGGTCAGGTCGCGACACGTGACCTTTCCTGAGCTTGTGTGTGTGTGTGTGTGTGTGTGTGTGTATGTGTGTGTGTGTAAGGGGGGAGGGGGATGTGGAGGGGGAGAGGCAAGAGAGACACCTCCCCCCCCTCCTCCACTCCACCCCCTCAAGCCTATGACCTCACCGTCAGCGAACCCGCATAAGCCACAGAACTTGAACTTTGACCTCTCTCTCTCTCTCTCTCTCTCTCTCTCTCTCTCTCTCTCTCTCTCTCTCTCTCTCTCTCTCTCTGTTTTTCTAATTGTCTCACACATGAGCGAGTCACGGGCTTGGAATTTAGGCTGGTGTTATGTATCCAGTGTGTATAGATAGACGGTGTTGCATCACTTCGAACCACTGTGTAGACTACACAGTGGAAAAAAAGAAAATGTTGAATAAAAAAGAAAACGGGATGTATAAATTTTTTTGTAACGAGTGGTAGACCAGTCTGTGTCAGTCTGGTGGTTGCGTGTTGCCTTCGACCTATGGCCTTCAACAGCTTGGTCGACCAAAGACACAGCTCACTAGCTTAGACGCAGACCCCAGCTGTAGGAGGTAGAAGACCTCTCAAACCATCGTAAGGTATACGTAAGGTAAGGTAAGGTGCCAGACCCCAGCTGTGTGTGGGGGTAGAAGACCTCCCAAACCATCGTAAGGTATACGTAAGGTAAGGTAAGGTGCCAGACCCCAGCTGTGTGGGGGTAGAAGACCTCCCAAACCATCGTAAGGTATACGTAAGGTAAGGTAAGGTGCCAGACCCCAGCTGTGTGTGGGGGTAGAAGACCTCCCAAACCATCGTAAGGTATACGTAAGGTAAGGTAAGGTGCCAGACCCCAGCTGTGTGGGGGTAGAAGACCTCCCAAACCATCGTAAGGTATACGTAATGTAAGGTAAGGTGCCAGACCCCAGCTGTGTGGGGGTAGAAGACCTCCCAAACCATCGTAAGGTATACGTAAGGTA
>NC_092233.1:59731859-59734359 GCF_036320965.1 Panulirus ornatus
GGGGGGGGGAGGAACCGGGTCAGGTTAAGACACTGCTGTATAGTTGAATTCACTACTGATTACATTTGAATGAGTTTCCCCATTGTGTGCTGAACGAATCCCTCCCTCCCCCCCCTGAATCCTCCCCTCTCCCCTCCCCTCCCACGTCCCCTTGTACCATTCGAGGGTAATTCTCAAGAGCCATATATAATGGTTTATAATGTCCCCTGGTTAGACACTGCATCACTGGTCCCTTTAGAATGTGTTGATTATCCTCATTAAGTCGGTAATTAGGCGTTTAGAGAAGGCTATGTGTGTGTGTGTGTGTGTGTGTGTGTGTGTGTGTGTGTGTGTTGTAGATAACGTCCATTTTCCTATAGCATCTCCCTGGTGACGTGGCACATATGAAATTGATATTTCAGACGTGACTTTTAAGTCGTCAACGACTCTTTTTTTTAAACGCCCCGCTGTACACGCCATCGCCTGGGTATGTGAGGGTCAGGCATGCGCAATAACCCTGGCCCGATTGCGTGACGTCATTCGTTAGAGCGAGCGCCACGGGAGACGGGCACATACGTGCACATCCTTGGTTTACACACACACACACACACACACACACACACACACACACACACAGAGAAAATCTGTCGTTGCGTTGTCGTGGGGGAGTTGTTGTTTAGGGGGAAGGGGTCGTTCCTAGGGAGTCGTCCAGACGACTTACTCCCACACACAGACGACACACTCAGTCGTTCTGGTGGGTTAGGAACGACACATGGAGTCGTGGAGGGTGTTGTCGTCCCGTCTGTGGTAGTAGGACGTGGACGACTAGCTGTAGAAGAAGGGTCGTCCTTGGTGTCATCATAGGGACGACCTACGACGACCACATGGTCGTGTTTACCCTCAGTGAACGACTTTGGAAATGTCAATTTCTTTTTCATGTGCGTGACATCCCAGGGTTCGAACCCGGCCCTGATTCCCATGTTTTTCAGAAAAATAGAGGGACAGTCCCACGGGATAGAGGGACAGTCCCACGGGATAGAGGGACAGTCCCACGGGATAGAGGGACAGTCCCAAGGGATAGATGTTGGTCGATGGTTCCAGCAGCATGAGCTTGCCATGTGCGGCCAGGACCAGCCTGGGATGGTGCACGGTAGAGAAGGTCAACACTGTACTGGACAAGTACCAACACAGGGGTCACCTGACCACCCATGGTTGTGTGGAGGGAGGGATGATGGAGGCTTCCACCAACAGCCTGCTCCACCATCAACCCAACCCTGGGGTGTGCCCACCTTCCACCAACAGCCTGCTCCACCATCAACCCAACCCTGGGGTGTGCCCACCTTCCACCAACAGCCTAGAAGACTCCAACAGATAACCTCGCTTCTGTTGTGTGCCGGATCTCCCGTTGGACTGAGGAACGGGGGAGAGGGGTTGGGTGGTGTGGTTCGATGCCTCTGTTAACAGATGATGGCCTTGTGGTGGTGGCGAGGCTGGGTGCATATGCACTTGGTTAATTAGGACGTCACATAATGGCCCTGTCCCAGACCACACACCAAACTCCAGACTCATTGTGTTAAATGAATTGGTTAATTACAGTTCTCTTGCATATATATATATATATATATATATATATATATATATATATATATATATATATATATATATATATATATATAGTTTATTTATTTATTTATTCTCTAATTTACGGGGAAATGAAACACGATCAGTTCCCAAGTGCTCTTTCGTGTAGTGATCACATCATCAGGGAGATACAATATATATATATATATATATATATATATATATATATATATATATATATATATATATGTGTGTCGTATGATGTGTGTATAAACTTTATAGATTACGTTAAAAGTAAAAATATTTGTTCCTTAGTTGCATTCGAGTGAAACATGGAAGAAGTGACATTTCTTGGCAAGATTAAAGACGGTGAGTGCCACACCCAGGTATATCATCCCATTTTCATTATAATATATTTAGTGGGTGGGAGGAGAGGAGAATAATCGTACGTTATCGTACGCCCGCCACCACCACCACCTGTCAGCCGCTGGCGATGCAGGTGTACGATAATTCATATTAGTGTCAAGAGGGAGGCGCGCACATATATATATATATACTCAGATGTTTTACTGATGTGCTTTTGATGACACGGAAGGCAAGGGCGTCTATCCTAAGGGCCGAGAGGCAACATCTGCTTGTGTTGGGGGAGAGAGAGAGAGAGAGAGAGAGAGAGAGAGAGAGAGAGAGAGAGAGAGAGAGAGAGAGTTAGCTACATTTGGCATCCTCCTCCGCCATCGTGTCCGTGTTTGTGTTGGCTGTTTGGGGCGGCGTTCCGCAATGTATTGTCTGGTGTGTCGAGACCGTCCCATCCCATCCCATCCCATCCCATCCCATCCCCCTTTCCCAGGAGACAGAAGGGCGTAACCCCTTTAGAGAGAGTGTGTGTGTGTGTGTGTGTGTGTGTGTGGGTGTGTGCATATAACCGGCCCAGTACGTGCGT
>NC_092233.1:59736859-59751859 GCF_036320965.1 Panulirus ornatus
TGTGTGTTTTTTTTGGGGGGGAGGTGAGGTGAGGTGAGGTGAGGGATGGGGGGGGTCATGACCCCTCCTATAGGATGGTGTGGCGGGAGGGAGTCCTTCAAGAATGACGTAGGAGAGAGAGAGAGAGAGAGAGAGAGAGAGAGAGAGAGAGAGTGAGAGAGAGAGAGAGAGAGAGAGAGAGAGAGAGAGAGAGAGAGAGAGAGAGAGAGAGAGAGAGAGAGAGGTGTAGGATCAGCTGAGGTATTAGGAGCGGCGTCTGGTTCATGAGCTTGACTGCTGAGGTCATTTTGCTCGAGGGGTTAAGTGGTCGTACTCAAGGGGTTAAGTGGTCGTACTCGAGGGGTTAAGTGGTCGTACTCAAGGGGTTAAGTGGTCGTACTCGAGGGGTTAAGTGGTCGTACTCAAGGGGTTAAGTGGTCGTACTCGAGGGGTTAAGTGGTCGTACTCAAGGGGTTAAGTGGTCGTACTCGAGGGGTTAAGTGGTCGTACTCAAGGGGTTAAGTGGTCGTACTCGAGGGGTTAAGTGGTCGTACTCAAGGGGTTAAGTGGTCGTACTCGAGGGGTTAAGTGGTCGTACACAAGAGGTTAAGTGGTCGTACTCAAGGAGTTAAGTGGTCGTACTCGAGGGGTTAAGTGGTCGTACTCGAGGGATTAAGTGGTCGTACTCAAGGGGTTAAGTGGTCGTACTCAAGGGGTTAAGTGGTCGTACTCGAGGGGTTAAGTGGTCGTACTCGAGGGATTAAGTGGTCGTACTCAAGGGGTTAAGTGGTCGTACTCAAGGGGTTAAGTGGTCGTACTCGAGGGGTTAAGTGGTCGTACACAAGAGGTTAAGTGGTCGTACTCAAGGTGTTAAGTGGTCGTACACAAGAGGTTAAGTGGTCGTACTCAAGGGGTTAAGTGGTCGTACTCAAGGGGTTAAGTGGTCGTACACAAGAGGTTAAGTGGTCGTACTCAAGGAGTTAAGTGGTCGCACACAAGAGGTTAAGTGGTCGTAGTCAAGGAGTTAAGTGGTCGTACACAAGAGGTTAAGTGGTCGTAGTCAAGGAGTTAAGTGGTCGTACACAAGAGGCTAAATCTTTCTTTTTTTTCCCACCCAAGAATTTCAGATTCCCACTTTCCGAGAGAGCGCCCAGGTGAGGCGTGGTTACGTGCCATTCCTCTGGTAAGGCATTACAGAACCCGTACCTCAAGACCAGGCCTTTTAAAACACCAGGCCTTTTAAAACACCAGGTCCCGGAGCAACGACCGTGGCAGACGACAGTCAAATAGAAATGGCCCTTTTAAAGTCTCATTTTGGCCTTTTTTTTTCTAATTTCATTTCTACGCTCGGATGTGGGTTTTTTTTTGACGGTATTAATTAACGCCACGAGGAATTGATAATTGTTTTATGATATTTTGTTAGACTCTGCGATATTATTCTCAAGACTGATATCATGTTTGGGAAGTTATTATGATAACATTGGCATTTCATGTGTGGCGGGGTGGCGGCGGGAATGGATGAAGGCAGCAAGTATGAATATGTACGTGTGTATATATGTATATGTCTGTGTATGTATATGTATGTATACGTTGAAATGTATAGGTATGTATATGTGTGTGTGTGGACGTGTATGTAAATACATGTGTATGTGGGTGGGGTAGGCCATTCTTTCGTCTGTTTCCTTGCGCTGCCTCGCTAACACGGGAGACAGCGACAATCTAAGAGAAAAAATAGGCATCATAACGTTCCATCCTCGCCTGGCTGGTCTCCACACTCAAACTGTGGGAAGCAGCCGCCAGACACGCTCAGCCCACTGGTCCAGGCAGGGAGACGAGCCGACAGCTCACGTAAGCAGGTGGGCCAAGATAGCACTTGTAGAACAGGGAAGGGGGATATACCATGTCCATGGACAGAGAGATGCATGGGTGGAGAGGTGATGCCACGAGAGATTACGGAAGTGGAAGGGGGTGGGCGGGCTTCCATTCCACTCTAGTGAGAGAGATAGAGATGGATGGAAGAGGAGCCGTCCCTTATATATGAACCGAACTGTGTACCAGGACGAATTAATGGCCAGCAGAGATAAACACAGGTCCAATTAAGGCGTTCAGGAGTCGTTAATCTTATGAGCCACATTTGCATAGTGGTTTTTTTTTCCTTGTTGTCTCCCCCCAGTGGCACAGTGGCACCTCCTGCAGACTGGTGTGTTTAAAGCCGGTATCTGTGCCAGTCCCAGAGCTGTCCCGCCATCCCCCTCCGTCAAGGACAACACGAACCAGAGATCCTCCTCCTGTAGTAGAGCGCTGAGAATAACAAGGGCTCTTAATAATGCAACTCAGGCCTTTGTCACGAACGTACGTCAAACAGATTCGCAAACCAGGTCTTTGCAAGTTAGGAAACAGACCCCCCCCCCCCCTCCGTCATGCTCGAGAGCTCTGGGGTAGAAGACCTCCCAAACCATCGTAAGGTATACGTAAGGTAAGGTAAGGTGCCAGACCCCAGCTGTGTGTGAGTGTAGAAGACCTCCCAAACCATCGTAAGGTATACGTAAGGTAAGGTAAGGTGCCAGACCCCAGCTGTGTGGCGGGTAGAAGACCTCCCAAACCATCGTAAGGTATACGTAAGGTAAGGTAAGGTACCAGACCCCAGCTGTGTGGGGGTAGAAGACCTCCCAAACCGATCGTAAGGTAAGGTAAGGTAAGGTACCAGACCCAACCGTCGTTAGGTAAGGTCAGAAGCAATCTGCCTGCATTCGTAACGAGCCATGAGACAAAAAACCCACCACACAGTATTATTGTCCCTCATTTACATACATGGTCTCACAAGGAGGGACTGTGTGGATGGGCGGGTTGGGTTCGTTATCAGGTGAGTTCGTCTTCATAACGAATATTGGAATAGCACTTCACTGTTTGTTTGTCTGTGTGTCAGCACGCGGGAGGGTGGGGCACCATGGGGGGCCCCAGTAGGTCACAGTAGGTCAAATGTTCTTCGTTGTGGGTCACACACGAGATAAGTTTGACCTCAATGTGGTGTGTGGTACAGTGTGGCGAAATGTCGACCTGAAGAGATGGTTCCAAGTGTGTGTGTGTGTGTGTGTGTGTGTGTGTGTGTATGTGTGTGTGTGTGTGTGTGTGTGTGTGTGTGTGTGTGTGTGTGTGTGTGTGATTAAACCTCAGACGCTAACCTTGGTGATTCATAAGTTATTCTATTTTTAGCATATGTGGCATTGATGCCAATAAGGTCCCATAGAAAACGGGAAACACGGTGTCGACAGATAGCTCTCTCTCTCTCTCTCTCTCTCTCTCTCTCTCTCTCTCTCTCTCTCTCTCTCTCTCTCTCTCTCTCTCTCTCTCATAACAAGTTTTTTGTGTATTTTGATGATGTCTTAACAAAAGGGTTGTACAGACCCAATGTGTACTATATTTTTTCGGGACTAGACTTACCTTCAAAGAGACACAGTTTGTGACTGGGGTTTGTGTGGCTGTGTCTAAACTGTCGTGTGTGGCTGGTTATGGTGCCGACAGGTGAAGGGTCTGGCGTGCCTTAACCTGGCGTCGACCAAGGGTAACGCTTGGATCCCACTCTGTTTATCCCATGTTGTTGACGAACCCATTTCTGGCTATGATTAGGCAGTTAAGTCTGGCCTGAAGTCATTTGGGTTAACCACTCGTTTTCTGTTAATGCTTTTTTTTTTTCTAACTATGGCTAACCATTTTCTTTCTTTATTTCTATTTTGATAAGATTGAAATGTGCTATTTTGGAGCAGCTAATGAAATGATAATATTATTACTACTACTACAATTTCTACTTCTGCTACTTATACTACTTAATACTAATACTACTACCATTACTACTAATGATAATAATTATAATGATAAGTTGTAGTAGTAACAACAGTAATGATTATAGCCACATTAATTAATCCATTATTTGATAACTAACTTCTTTATTTTCTTGCTATTACTAAATTAAGCTTGTGAATAAGTGTGGTGATTGCCGTTGATGGGTAGTTACGGTAGTTAGAGGAAGAGGGTGAAGTTAGTGAAGTTAGGGGGATGGTAACACTTAAGTTAGGTGGGAGATAGATGCTGTATGGAGGTCAGTGGTGCACTAAGGGTGAATGTTGCTTGGGCATGGTATGGGCTTTGCGACCGTACTAACAGCTTGCTTCCCCGGCAGGTAAGCGGAGGCAAGAACAAGCCGACTGTACAAGCATTCGTCAGAACCCATGTAAGTTGCCTTCTGTATCACTGTCGTAGTGGCTTTATAGCAGTGGATGTATAGCAGTGTGCATAGCATTGGGCCTATACCTCAGAAGCAGTGTCTAAGAAGGGGGATGTATAGGAATGGGTGTGTAGAAAATGGGAGTGTTGTGTACACTGTGTTGTGGTAGTGGGGTTATAGCAGTGGATGTGTGATAGTGGTGTTATAGCAGTGGGTGTGTGATAGTGGGGTTATAGCAGTGGGTGTGTGATAGTGGGGTTATAGCAGTGGGTGTGTGATAGTGGGGTTTTAGTAGTGGGTGTGTGATAGTGGGGTTATAGCAGTGGGTGTGTGATAGTGGGGTTATAGCAGTGGGTGTGTGATAGTGGGGTTATAGCAGTGGGTGTGTGGCAGTGGGATTATAGCAGTGGGTGTGTGATAGTGGGGTTATAGCAGTGGGTGTGTGATAGTGGGGTTATAGCAGTGGGTGTGTGGCAGTGGGATTATAGCAGTGGGTGTGTGATAGTGGGGTTATAGCAGTGGGTGTGTGATAGTGGGGTTATAGCAGTGGGTGTGTGATAGTGGGGTTATAGCAGTGGGTGTGTGGTAGTGGGATTATAGCAGTGGGTGTGTGATAGTGGGGTTATAGCAGTGGGTGTGTGGTAGTGGGATTATAGCAGTGGGTGTGTGATAGTGGGGTTATAGCAGTGGGTGTGTGGTAGTGGGATTATAGCAGTGGGTGTGTGATAGTGGGGTTATAGCAGTGGGTGTGTGATAGTGGGGTTATAGCAGTGGGTGTGTGATAGTGGGGTTATAGCAGTGGGTGTGTGGTAGTGGGATTATAGCAGTGGGTGTGTGATAGTGGGGTTATAGCAGTGGGTGTGTGGTAGTGGGATTATAGCAGTGGGTGTGTGATAGTGGGGTTATAGCAGTGGGTGTGTGATAGTGGGGTTATAGCAGTGGGTGTGTGATAGTGGGGTTATAGCAGTGGGTGTGTGGTAGTGGGATTATAGCAGTGGGTGTGTGATAGTGGGGTTATAGCATTGGATTATATATAGTAGTACATGTGTTTTATCAGTGGGTATACAGCACTGGGTATCTGGCAGTGCATTTATTGCAGTGGGCATATAGAGATGGATGTATATTAGTGGGAGTTTACATAGCAGATGTATACAATATCATACATAGCAGTTGATGTATACAAGGTACATAATGGTGTATGTACTGTAATTATCACATGATTGTGTACAATGTTGACTTTATTACTTATTACATGTAAGGAAATGTACTTTGCCCACCTTTGTGTACAAGATGAAGTTGTCATTTAAACCTCTGTATGAAACGCCTGACGTATGTGACGGAGGGGATGTCACGGCGACGTGACGTATGTGACGGAGGGGATGTCACGGCGATGTGACGTATGTGACGGAGGGGGGATCTCACGGCGTCACGGGTGTTACGGAATTCGATGTGGAAGAAGGACACTGTTGCTTAGGGGGGGGGACTGGGGGGGGGGCCCCCAAGGCTTGTCCTGGTGCCTTCTACAGACCCGACCCGAATATGGTGTCTGATTCATCCATCTGTTGCTGTTCGCAGGAGGCACATAGAAGACCCGTGTTGTTGACCAGTATGGTCTTCTGTGACTTTGTACCAACCACTACCCCTCCACTACCCCTCCACTACCCCTCCACTACCCCTCCGCTACCCCTCCACTCTCTCTCTCCCATCTGGTCCAGGTTTAGCCAGACGGGTGTGTGTGTGTGTGTGTGTATGTGTGTGTGTGTGTGTGTGTGTGTGTGTGTGTGTGTGTGTGTGTGTGTGTGTGTGTACGCACCGGGTACATGAAGCCGTCTTGCTACCACTGTAACGTACTGTAAGCTGCTGTATCTTGCCTCAGGTTCATCCATATTGATGTCCTTGATCCACGTGTGTGTGTCGAGTGCTGAAGGGGATTCGAACCTAAGTGATCGACTCATTATGAGGGAAGGAGGAGTGTGTGTGGGGGGGGGCGTCCCTCACCTGGCTGTGTTACATAGCCAGCTGTGTTAACCTCTGAGCTTGCTGTGTTACATAGCCAGCTGTGTTAACCTCTGAGCTTGCTGTGTTACATAGCCAGCTGTGTTAACCTCTGAGCTTGCTGTGTTACATAGCCAGCTGTGTTAACCTCTGAGCTTGCTGTGTTACATAGCCAGCTGTGTTAACCTCTGACCTTGCTGTGTTACTCCTCTGCTAGCTCGCCTTAACTGTGGGGGTACCACCGCCCACACCAGGGTAAGGTTCCCCCATGCATCTCTCCCCCCCTCCTTCACTGCCCACTACGACATCTCCCCGTACCCACACCAGATCCAGGTACCCTCCTACCCACATCACATTGTGGTACCCTCCTACCCACACCAGATTATGGTATCCTCTACCCACACCAGAGCCAGGTACCCACACCTTCCCACACCAGAGCCAGGTACCCACACCTTCTCACTTCCCACACCACAGCCAGGTACCCCTCCCTTCCCTCACCAGAGCTAAGTACCCACACATTCCCACTTCCCACACCAGAGCCAGGTACCCACACCTTCCCACTTCCCACACCAGAGCCAGGTACCCACACCATCCCACTTCCCACACCAGAGCCAGGTACCCACACCTTCCCACTTCCCACACCAGAGCCAGGTACCCACACCATCCCACTTCCCACACCAGAGCCAGGTACCCACACCTTCCCACTTCCCACACCAGAGCCAGGTACCCACACCTTCCCACTTCCCACACCAGACCCAGGTACCCACACCTTCCCACTTCCCACACCAGAGCCAGGTACCCACACCTTCCCACACCAGAGCCAGGTACCCACACCTTCCCACTTCCCACACCAGAGCCAGGTACCCACACCTTCCCACTTCCCACACCAGACCCAGGTACCCACACCTTCCCACTTCCCACACCAGAGCCAGGTACCCACACCTTCCCACACCAGAGCCAGGTACCCACACCTTCCCACTTCCCACACCAGAGAAAATGAGTGGGCATCGCTTGGGCCAGACTCACCAGATTTAAAAAGAAATCCTTGTCTTGACACAATGTGGGCCGGCCGGCATACATGAATAATTGCACCTGGCCCAGCCCACCTGCGTGGCCCACCACACTAGGGAGCGGCCCACCACACTAGGGAGTGGCCCACCACACTAGGGAGTGGCCCACCACACTAGGGAGTGGCCCACCACATGAGGGAGTGGCCCACCACACTAGGGAGTGGCCCACCACATGAGGGAGTGGCCCACCACATGAGGGAGTGGCCCACGATGCGTGAGGGAGTGGCCCACGATACATGAGGGAGTGACCCACGATACATGAGGGAGTGGGCCACGATACATGAGGGAGTGGGCCACAATGCTAAGGTAGTGGCCCACAATAGTGATAGAAGGGTTTTCTGTGAAACACCTGTGTCTCCTGCAGTGTGGCATAGCTATTGGCAGTGATGATGTAATAACGGTCGGAAATACTGTATAATAACGGCTGGAAATACTGTATAATAACGGTCGGAAATACTGTATAATAACGGCTGCAAATACTGTATAATAACGGTCGGAAATACTGTATAATAACGGTCGGAAATACTGTATGATAACGGCTGGAAATACTATATAATAACGGCCGGAAATACTGTATAATAACGGCTGGAAATACTGTATAATAACGGCCGGAAATACTGTATAATAACGGTCGGAAATACTGTATAACCGTCGTGCTCGAGGGTTTGTATACCAGCTGGAAGGTTTGGACCAGGCGGGGAGGCACGGCTAGAGACGAGACCCCGCAACCAACGCATTGTACCGCTAAATTGACTTTTGTTAATGACCCACTTCTTCCCTCCCTCCCTCCCTCCCCCATTTCTCCATCTCCCCCCCCCCCCCGAAGTGTTGAAGGAGGGAGGGAGAGGAAGAGAATGACACCCCCCCCCACCTCCACCTCCTCCACCACCACCTCCACCTGTTCCACCACCACCTCCACCTGCTCCACCACCCCCTCCACCACCCCGTCTGGCCCCCTGCTTTTCCACGATCACACCCCTCCTCCCCCTCCCTCCCCTCCCCCTTTCTGCCAACCCGTCCTCCTCCTCCCCCTCCTCCCCCTCCTCCTCCTCCTCCTCCTCCTCCTCCTCCTCCTCCTCCTCCTCCTCCTCCTCCACCTCCTCCTCCCCCTCCTCCTCCTCCTCCTCCTCCCTCTCCCCCTCCTCCTCTCCCTCCTCCTCCTCCTCCTCGAAAACTTCGGAACTAATTAGTGGCCGCTTATTAAAGTTGGAGCAGTAATTAGTGTCTTTGCTGGGTATAGGAGGAGGAGGAGGAGGAGGGGTGGTGTGGGCGTGGTGTGGGCGTGGGGGGTGTGTGTGTTTTGATAGATTGATTGCTTAGTAGTGGGGGTGTGTGTGGAGGGAAAGGTAGGTGGAGGGGCTGGATCCACCTGGCCTGACCTGTGGTAAGTGGAGGGGGTGGGTGGTCATGGGGTGGGGGGGTTGGGGAGGACATGCTGCTGGAGGTGTGTGTGTGTGTGCCTGTGTGTGTGTGTCACGTGTATATATATATATATATATATATATATATATATATATATATATATATATATATATATATATATATATATTGTCCCCCCCAAAATCCTTGAGAGAGTGAGAGAGGAAGGGGGGGGGGGGGGTCAGGAGGGCTGGTGCATACACACACACACACACACACACACATACACACACACACACACACACACACACACACACACACACACACACACATATCGTGTGTGTCGTACAAAACGACTTAAAACGAAGGAACAGTGGAAGGAGACAACGGAGGATGTTATTGGTCTAGTCTTTCGCTAATGACGCTTATCTTTCCCTACCTTATACCTTACCTTATACCTTACACCTTACCTTACCTTACACCTTATACCTTACCTTATTCCTTACCTAACCTTACTTTACCCCTTATACCTTACCTTATACTTAATCTTACCTTATACCTTACCTTACCCTATATCTTACCTTATACATTGCCTTACGTATATCCTATCTTATACCTTACCTTACCTTATACCTTACCTTACCTTATACCTTACCATGCATATACCTTACGTTATACCTTACCTTACGAATACCTTGCCTTCCTTCAAGGAATCCCAGACGTTGGACGGTGGTGGGTGTCGAGGTGGGGTGAGGTGGGTGGGTGGCTGGGTGGGTGGGTGGGTGGGTTACCGGGGCGGGCTGGCTGGCTGGCATTAACCCCCCCCTCCCCTCCTCCTCCCCCTCCTCCTCCCCCTCTCCCCCTCCTCCTCCCCCTCCTCTCTCTCTCTCTCTCTCTCTCTCTCTCTCTCTCTCTCTCTCTCTCTCTCTCTCTCTCTCTCTCTCTCTCTCTCTCCCTCCCCCTCCCCTCCTCCTCCCCCTCTCCCCCTCCCCCCCTCCTCTCCCTCCTCCTGCAGGAGACGTCAGGAAGCCGTGGGGTCAGCGTGTGTGTGTGTGTGTGTGTGTCTTCCCTCCTGCTGGAAGGGAGTTAAAGGAGCACCAACAGAAGGACTCACACACACACACACACACACACACACACACACACAGGCTCGTAGGGCACGATCGTACGACCTTACTCCCCCCCTCCCCCCTGCTTGTTCACGACGGTACGACCTCCCCGCTTCAGGACGACGGCACGACCCTTTTGAGCCATGCCACCATCATGGGCCAAGGGTCGTGGCATTGGTGTTCAAAGAGTCGTTCCCTCGTGCTCAAGGGTCGTCCCGTTGTGCTCATGGTCGTACTTTAAGGTCGTACCGTCGTGCTCAAGGTCGTACCGTCGTGTTCAAGGGTCGTACCGTCGTGCTCAAGGGTCGTACCGTCGTCCTTATGGGCTTATAGCACAAGGTCGAATCATGTTCTAAACTTGTTCAAGACTCAGGTCGTGACACAGGTAATGGGGGTCACCTGTCGTGACACAGGTAGTGGGGGTCGGGGTCACCTGTCGCTCATCATGTCTCCAACCACCTTAACCCATGATAAACCATTTTCTCCTCATCCTCCCACTGGAATAACAGTAATTAGGGAGATAATTACCTTAGTTAGCAGACTCGTTATGTCTGTATCACAGGGCGGAACGTTCGTCTGTGTGTGTGTGTCTGTGCCCCAGTATGTTTGTGTGTCGCATGTCTTGTGTCTGTGTGTGTGTGTGTCTGTGCCCCAGTATGTTTGTGTGTCGCATGTCTTGTGTCTGTGTGTGTGTGTGTCTGTGCCCCAGTATGTTTGTGTGTCGCATGTCTTGTGTCTGTGTCTGTGTGTCTGTGCCCCAGTATATTTGTGTGTCGCATGTCTTGTGTGTCATTCGCAGGTGGTTTTGCTATGCCCCACGATCCCCATTTCTGTGTGTGTCTATGTCTGTGTCTCCCTGGATGTGGTAGAGTATATGTCATACAGGCAGTCTTTGCTAGGGCTGTATGTCTGTAGTGATGATCGTGTGGCTGTGGGATACAGACAGGTGGCTATGCAAGCATTCCGCCAATCCTCAGGCACCTCACCGTGGATCATACATACATTAAATAACCTTACCAACCAGTCAACAATACAGTCACCCCCTTTTTTAATAAATTCCACTGCAATACCATCTAAAGCGACTGCCTTGCCGGCTTTCATCTTCCGCAATGCTTTTACTACCTCTTCTCTGTTTACCAAATCATTTTCCCTAACTTGGCGGAGGGAGGAGGGGGACTGGCTTGGCCTGGTGTGGGATCCAGGCCCACAACAGACAAGTTACCCTGGAGACGTTTCACTTGATGGGATATATTTATATATCCCATCCCTTCGTCAACAGTTCCTTCTCACTCTTTCGCAGCGTGATGGGCGAGGAGGAGGAGGAGGGGAAGGGGGATGGTGATTTGCCCCAGTGTGTTGGCAGAAGTGCTAAAAAAAGGGCCAGGTTTCAGTGGAACGATTGCTCATTCTGACCCCTCCTGGTGTGGATAGTTGAAGGTCAGAGATGGTTTGAGGATTGTTATTATTATTGTTATCATTATTATTATGACTATTCCCTCAAAGGCCTAGTCCTCTGTTCTTAACGCTACCTCGCTATCGCGGGCAGTGGCGAATAGTATGAAAGAATTATCATTATTATTATTATTATTATTATTATTATTATTATTATTATTATTATTAGGGGGGGGGAGGAGTGGAGTCACGCGTGGGTGATTCCTGGTGGCTGTTGGATAGTCGGAAGGTCAAAGGTCGTGGCCTGTTACAGGAAGGGACACGAGAAAAGTCTTTCTGTTGACATTCGCTCCAGGTCCTTCGCCTTTGACGTACGAAGTGTCTGGTCTGTATTACTGGTAGTTTAGAGGTGGTTATGGTTGTATAGAACTGTCTCTGGGGTGTGGTGGTGACAGGTTGTTGTGTGTAGTTATAGAGGGTAGTTCGTGTTGGAGGTCAGGGGGTGGGTCATTAAGTCAAGTGAGTTGTTGAATTGTGAGCTCCCAATTTGGACCTCCCTCAAGTCTTGAGTGTGTGTGTGTCTGCGTCTATTGACCAAGGGATTTAGGGAGGGGAGGCAGCAGCACTGGGCCACAGCGAGTGACAGCGAATGCGGGAGATGTAAGGACGCGAGGCGAAGAAGAAGAAGAAGAAGGAGAAGATGAAGAAGAAGAAGAAGAAGAGAAGAAGATGAGAAGAAGAAGAAGAAGAAGGCGAAGAAGAAGAAGAAGAAGAAGGAGAAGATGGAGAAGAAGAAGAAGAAGAGAAGAAGATGAGAAGAAGAAGAAGAAGAAGGCGAAGAAGAAGAAGAAGATGAAGAAGATGAAGAAGAAGAAGAAGAAGAAGAAGAAGAAGAAGAAGAAGAAGAAGAAAAAGAGAAGAAGAAGAAGAAGAGAAGAAGAAGAAAAGAAGAAGAAGAGAAGAAGAAGCAGGAGAAGAAGAAGAAGAAGAAGAAGAAGAAGAAGAAGAAGAAGAAGAAGAAGAAAAAGAGAAGAAGAAGAAGAAGAGAAGAAGAAGAAAAGAAGAAGAAGAGAAGAAGAAGCAGGAGAAGAAGAAGAAGAAGAAGAAGAAGAAGAAGATGATGATGATGATGAAGTGTGTCATACCACATCGTTGTCGCCCTTCTACACCGTTCTGAAAGCGTCTGTAGTTAAGCTGTCTCTCTCACAGCCAACTAGACCCCACCACCCTCCCTCCTCCTCCTCCCCACAACAACCTTGCCCTAACAACAACAACAACAACAACAACAGCTGCTGCTGCTGGCCCCCGCCTCGAAGTTAGATGGCTCCTCCTCCTCCGCCTTCGCCTCCTTCGTGTGTTTTGCCATCCCAAGTTAGGACAAGAAGCAGCAGGAACGTAGTGGAGGCTCTGAGGCCACGCTCCGTACAGCGAGCCTGAGTGAAGGAACATTAAAACGAAGGAACACTTCACGAAAGGAAGAAGTTCTGCAGGTACTTTACGAAAGAAACTTCCTCAGGTACTGTACGGAAGGGAACTTCAATAGGAATCTTACGAAAAGAACTTCTCCAGGTAACTTACGAAAGGAACTTCTACAGGTACCCTACGAATGGAACTTCTTCAAGTAATCTACGAAAGGAACCTCTACAGATACGTTACGAATGGAACTTCTACAGGTACCCTACGAGTGGAACTTCTTGAAGCAATCTACGAAAGGGACTTCTACAGACACGCCGTCTAGAAAGAACGACAGACGATTGGTGTTTTTATGTCTTGACGAGTCGATACATCGCAAGGGATTTTGGATGAAAAGATCAACATTTAATGTCGGGGTCAGTGTGACCCTGGTGCAGGGGGGAGGGACAACACACACACACACACACACACACACACACACACACACACACACACACACACACTGGCTCTTGGGGTTCGTTCACCATCTACGCGCAGCAGCAGCAGCAGTAACTCGCTTTGTTGACACATACCCGAGACTCCGTCTTCGGTGTCAACGTGTTTTTATATTATTATTATGGACCACAGACTTGAGAGTACAACCTCTTCGTTATAACCTCTCAGAATGTAGCGCCGGCCACAACCTAATCCGGGTAGCAAGGCCTCAATAGTGGAATGTTAGTCGACCTTACGATGTGGTGTGTGTGTTGTGGTGGGGGGGAATGTTGTAGGTTGTAAAGGGGGAATGTTGTAGGTTGTGGTAAGGGGTAATGTTGTATGTTATGGTGGAGGAAATGTTGTAGGTTGTGGTGGGGGGAAATGTTGTAGGTTGTGGTGGGTGAAATGTAGGTTGTGGGGGGGAAATGTAGGTTGTGGAGGGGGGAGATGTAGGTTGTAAGGGGGAAATATGGTAGGTTGTGGTGGGGGGGAATGTTGTAGGTTGTGGTGGAGGAAATGTAGGTTGTGGGGGGGAAATGTAGGTTGTGGAGGGGGGAGATGTAGGTTGTGGTGGGGGAGAATGTTGTAGGTTGTAAGGGGGAAATGTAGAAGCTTGGTTTTGTGTATACGTTCCGTGGAAGCTGGGTTCAGAGAGGCGCGTTAATTGGCCAACACAAGACAACTTGGCTCGCGTTTAAACCTCCAAGTTTAAATGGCTAAGTTTAAACTCATTTTCAGACGGCTCTGTTTACCTGTTTTTTTTTTCTTTTCAACGGTTCCGTTTATCCTTCCTGTTCAGGGTGGCAATAACGGGATTAACTGAGATTTCGCCTCGTACGAGATCAGAACGGGCAAGTTAAAAGAATAAAAAGAATAAACAAATGAAAAGGAAATGGGACTTGTCTGGACCTCGCTTCAACTGAGGGTGGTACAGCGGTACAACGGTACATTGGTATAGCGGTACAACGGTACAGTGGTACAACGGTACAACGGTACACGGTTACAGCGGTACAACGGTACAACGGTATAGGGTTACAGCGGCACAACGGTACACCGGCATAACGGTACAACGGTACAACGGTATAGGGTTACAGCGGCACAACGGTACAGCGGCATAACGGTACAACGGTACAACGGTACAACGGTACAACGAGGAAGGGAGCGAGAAGGAAGTACCCTCCTTGTGCCGGGTCCCCTAGGAGGGAATATCTGTAGGGGTGTGCACCCTCCCTCCCTTTCTTCCCTCCCTTTCTTCCCTCCCTCCCTGAACGCGGAAGTGGGAGGGGGGGGGGGTGTGGTTGAAAGATAACATCATGTGGGTTCCCGGCTGGAAATAAAGGGGGAGAGGGAGTGACCTCCCAAAGTCCGTTTTCTTTCTCCCCCCCCCCCCTCCCATGTGGGACGGCTGGCAGGGTGGGAGGGGAGAAGGGGAAGGGGAGGGAGGGGAAGAAGGTTCGTAGATATAACAGATAACTGTGGTGGGGAGATAAGAGGAAAGGAACACAAAAGGTGGGTTGGGGTGGGTTGGGGGAGGTTGGGGTAGTGGAGAGAGAGTGGGGGGGTATGTGGGTCTCTTGCCCCCCTCCCTTCCCTCCCCCCTCCTCCTCCTCCTCTTCCCCCTCCACGGGGGAAATTGGGATGAGAAAAGAGGTGAATTGGTAAGTTAATTGGAGGAGGAAAAAAAATTTTTTTCTCTTTTTTTTTATTAATTGGAAGACGACTGTCGCAAGATGATGTACGAGGGTGATGGATGGGATTGGCTTACCCTCACACTATGGGCCTCCCAGCTGACGTCATTGGCCTCCAGATGAAGTCACTGGCCTCCAGATGAAGTCACTGGCCTCCAGATGAAGTCACTGGCCTCCAGATGAAGTCACTGGCCTCCAGATGAAGTCACTGGCCTCCAGATGAAGTCACTGGCCTCCAGATGAAGTCACTGGCCTCCAGATGAAGTCACTGGTCTCCAGATGAAGTTACTGGCCTC